>NW_021343152.1:0-3427 GCF_001605985.2 Dendrobium catenatum
ATTAAAAAAAAAAACGAATTACTTCACTTGAAGTGAGCTTTAATATATATTTCTATGTAAAAATAAAAAGCAAGATATTGGATAAAAAATATTAAATAAATAATCAGATATTTGATTATTTAATATATTTGCTTCTTCTTCAAAGTCTCTAGTTTTTAATATGTCCTATGTTACTCCTGATAAGAAGCTGTGTTTCAAGCCTGGGGATCTCTTAGATGGATCTACTCTATGGTCTCATTCTCTGGTTGGATACTCTATTGGGCAACGTCCGTATTACGAGCGACTCCTTTCGGCAATGAAAAAGGTTTGGAATCTCAAAGGTTCGATGTCCCTCCTCTCTCTTGCTAATGGTTTTTTTCTGTTGAAATTTACCTCTCCCGAAGACCTGGACATGGATTGGTCGGGAGGACCGTGGTTTTTACTGGGGAAACCTTTTATTCTTCAAAGGTGGTCTCCAAAATTTCAACCTGTTCGGGATGAGTCTGCCTTCATCCCGATCTGGATTAAAATCATTAACCTGCCTCTTGCTTTATGGACTCCTATCGGCATTTCCAGGATAGCGAGTTATGTGGGCATTCCGATATCGGTGGATACTCTTACTGCTAATAGGACTAGGCTTACTTTTGCTAGAGTCTGTGTTCAAATTAACAAGACTTCTCCCCTCCCTGATGTTATCCCGATTGAGATTGATGGAGACGATATCAACCTCAAGGTTGTTTATGACTGGAAATCCACTCCTTGTGAAGGTTGCGGTTCCCTCTTTCATCCTTTCTCGCTCTGTTCTTCCAACCCAAATCCTAAACCTTCTATCCCCATGACCACTCGTCCTAGAGGCCGGAGTACTAGTAGAAATTTGTCTACTAGGAATCCTAGCTCCTCTGCAAATCCTCCTTTACCACGCCCTCCAGCTGTGCCTTCCGACACAGATCCCCTCCCTTTTACTCCTTCTGTTTCTCCCATTCTCCCCCCGCCTGAAGAACCAGTGGCACTGCCTGAGACTCAACTTCCCATAGTTCTCACTAATCCCACCACCATTTCTACCACTTCTTCTCCCTGTGGATCCCCAAAAAAATCCATACCCAACCTCTCTTCAGACCCCACTCTCCCTAATCTTAATCTTCCCATTGAATGTTCTTCTTCCTCTGACCTTGCAACTTCTTCAGAACCCCCTCCTCCCCCGTCTTTACCAATTTCAAACAAATTCTCCACTCTTCAAGCTGAGTCTTAATTGCTGGAGGTTCCCTCTGAACCCGTCTCCCATAATTGCCTTCTTGTTGATGGTTCCTCCTCTCCCTCTCATCGGGCCTCTTCTATTGAGCAGAGTTCCTCCTCTGATATACTCTCCAACACGAAAATGAAGTCTAAATCATCCAATGAATCGAAGAAGGGTCAGCCTAAACCGTCAAAAAGGCTAAAAGCTCCCGTTATTAATGTCTTGCATTCCTTTTGCTAGTTGGAATGTGAGAGGGTTTAACAACCCGGACAAAGTCAGATATTGCAAAGATCTTGTTTCTTCTTACAAGCTCAAACTCCTGTGTATTCTGGAAGCGAAAATCCAGGTACAGGCCATCCTTGACCCTTGGTTTCTTCATCAGCACAGGGTTTTTGATGATGAATCTTGTTACAATAACTTCTGCTACTCCTCTCCTGGGAGAATTTGGATTAAATGGGACAAGTCTTGTGTTTCATTTCATCCCACCTTCACATCCTCTCAACTGATCAGTGGAACTTTAATTGCGGGTACTTCTCCTCCTATTCAATTATCTGTGGTTTATGCTGCTAACAATGTTCATGATAGGAAAGTTCTTTGGGATGACCTTCGTAATCTTGTTCCTATGAATGACCTCCCTTGGATCATTCTTGGTGACTTCAACTCCTGTAGATTTGATTATGAGAAGGCCGGTGGTATTCCTAGCAATCCTAGTTATTTTGGTGAGCTTAACAATTGCATTTTTGATTGTGGGGTTCAGGATTTGGCTTCCGTTGGGCTCTTTTACACTTGGTTCAATTAGAGAATTGATAATCCCATTCATATCAAGTTGGATAGGGTGTTGGTTAACCTGACTCTTCTCAATTTGTTTCATTCTGCTTATTACAAGGTGGCTCCTCCTGGTGGGTCTAATCATTCACCTCTTATTTTCTTTGACAACACCTCTTTTATCCCTAAGGCTAGGTTTTTGTTTAAGAATTACTGGGTGAATTTTGATGTTTTCTGGCATGAAGTGATTACTGTTTTTGATGGTCATCAATCAGGAAGTCCCATTTCCTCATTCTATAACTGTCTTAGGCTCCTGAAGAATTCTATTAAGGGGAAGAATTGGGCCTCGGCTAATTATATTTCAGACTCTATCAAGGATTTGCAGAATCATCAGATTTCTATCTTGGAAAACCTACAATCTCTTCCTTTGTGCCCTTATCTCAACAGCAATCTAAAAAGAATTAATGACCAATTGGATTTTTTTCAATCCTCTTGGTCCTCATGGATCAACCAACGTGCTAAGGCTTATTGGTTAACTAAAGGGGAAGATGCTTTAGGTTTCTTGTATGCCAAGATAAAAGCTAGGAACAACTTCAATATCATCAGAGAAATTCAAACTGATCTTGGTGGGTTTTCTACTCATTCTACCATTTCTGATGCTGTCATTAATCACTTTAAAGGGCTCTATTCTACCCCCAATTCGGGTTTCTGGGAAGGGAATTTCTTTCCTGTGGGTAAGCTTGTTCCGACTGAATTTCTGGCTTCCTTGACTATGTCGTTTACTGATCATGAAATTAAGAAGACCTTTTTCTCTGGTAAAACCAAAGCTGCTCCCGGTCCTGATGGTTTTACCTATGAATTCTATAAAAAGACTTGGGTTTTACTGGGCCCTCAAGTTTACAAGGTAGTTAGAAGTTACTTCTCCACGGGTTTCATGCCTAGAGCCACTAAAGCCACTGCCATTGCCCTCATTCCCAAAATTCAACATGCCACTCACATTTCTGACTATCGTCCCATCTCCTTATGCAATGTGTTTTATAAGGTGGTGGCAAAATTAATTGCTAATAGGCTGAAGATTGTGCTTCCCTTCATTATCCAAGAGAATCAAGCTGGCTTCATTGCTAATAGGAGTTCTTCTGATAATATACATTTAGCTACGGAAATTTTAAGAGAATTCAAAGATGGTACCAATTTTTTCTGTGCTAAGCTTGATGTTAGGAAAGCTTTTTGACTCTTTATCTAGAGACTTTCTCCTTCATAGGATGAAACTTAAAGGTTTCCCGGAGCTCTTCATCAAATGGATTAAGGGATGTATTACGGATGTTTACTTCTCTATTTGTATAAACGGCTCTCTGGAGGGGTTTTTCCATTCTACTTCTGGACTTAGGCAAGGTTGCCCCCTCTCCCCATTGTTATTGTCACGACCCGACCCGACGGGGACGGATCCCG
>NW_021343153.1:0-307 GCF_001605985.2 Dendrobium catenatum
ATTGAACTTGAACTCAGATTGGGACTTGAATTCGGACTTGCACTTGGACTTGAACTTGAATATGGACTTGAACTTGATAACATAAAGCTTGGAATTCCAATGAATATTGAATAAATGACATTGAGCTCAACTTGGACTAAAGGCTAATATTTTAAAAAAAATCATGAAACATGAGAGTGATAATTGCAATCAAATATCAAATACAAAATTATCAAATTGATGAATTCATAAGGGATATATGATATTCAAATATCATGTGCCAAGCATGAATTGTCACGACCCAACCCGACGGGGACGGATCCCGCCC
>NW_021343154.1:0-277 GCF_001605985.2 Dendrobium catenatum
TTAGGATTAAACAAGCAAGTGGTGGATAACGCCCTTCGTGGCATCATAATAGTTAATCTAGTTTTCTTTTCTTTTTTTTAAGGTTAGGATTCTTTGTTTCCGTAGAATTAGATGAGTTAGGGGTGGATAATATCCTTTGTAGCACCATCCTAATTTAATCCATTTTTTTCCTTTAGGTTAATATTCTTCATTTCCTTAGGATTAGACATACTAGTGGTGATGCTTCATGGCACCGTTTTCGTTTAATCCTATTTTTGTTTCCTTTATGTTAACATTC
>NW_021343155.1:0-224 GCF_001605985.2 Dendrobium catenatum
TGAGTACTAACATTTTAAGGAGATTATGAATTACTATGGACAACAAGAAGGCTCAAGACTGGGTAGAGTAGGATTTGAAGTCTATAACCCTGTAATTTTTTTTTCATTATTATTTTTCTTTTCTTGAGTTTGGCCAAAGATTATATCCACTCTGGCACAATTGCTATTTGTGAAACAAATCATACTATACGATATGTATCATACTGTATGATGTGTTTCAAATT
>NW_021343156.1:0-283 GCF_001605985.2 Dendrobium catenatum
GTAGAGGGCACAATGGTCGAAGGGGCGACAACGACCTTCATCGTAGAGATGGGGGAGTCAACTCCTGACGCTAAAGTAATCTCGACTAAGGGGACATCCCTTTGTATTCCAGCAGAGAGATCAATCATATCTTCTCCGTTGACTGATAACTTAAAGTTTTGAAATTCTATCCCAAACTGGATCAAGTTGCCAGAGGTAATTCCTTCTATTGTCAAGTTTCTATCCAGGAAGAAGATAAGTTTCCCAGCCATTTGAGTATTTAAGTATCCTGGAATTAAGGAAA
>NW_021343157.1:0-269 GCF_001605985.2 Dendrobium catenatum
CCCGAGATGCAAACTTGATGGAGTCGAGCTCTTTTCCACCCCGAAAGAATGATGCGGACATCCGATAGTGGATGTTAATCAAAGGAAGAGACGAAGATCAACGGCCCATATCCCTCCATTTTTATCTTAGTTTATTAATTGTATTTTTTTATTTAATTATGCATTTTTCATTTTTTTTACCCTTAAGGGCCTTGTCTTATTTAAGCCCAAGGGGCAAAATTGTCTTTTAGTTTCTTTTAAGACCTATATATAGAGGCTTTTGCTCTTGT
>NW_021343158.1:0-214 GCF_001605985.2 Dendrobium catenatum
TTGAATTAGTGAAAGTATGAAGGCATGAGTCAAGAAGAAAGAAATAATTTGAAGGATTGGATGAGTTAAACACTAGAAATCCTTACAATTTATAAAAATTTTAACCGGTCGTGCAGTACAATTTAAAATCATATAAGAAGACCAAACAAATTTAAATTATCTAGACAATTTGTCAAAAAAAGAGGTCAAATCATATAGTATGATCAGTATCGTA
>NW_021343159.1:0-337 GCF_001605985.2 Dendrobium catenatum
GATATAATTTAATAAAATAATAAAAATAAAAAAAAAACTTATATTAGAATTGGGAAGCTATGTTTGGAGTGATTTATATGGACGGTCGATATTGATTCCATTGATCGTGGATTATTTACTGGACATTTGAATGTCTTAATGATATTAAAATTCAGCAATCTTTTGCTCGTTGGATTTGTCTCGACGAGCCGCTCGATTTGATTATAAGCATGACAAGTTTGGAAATCATTTGGTCACCCAACTTATGGTTTGAACTTCCCAAATGTACACCGGGTCTTCAATTTGGACCCATTTGGACTCGGATTAAGTTGAATTTGGTGCGTTGGGTTCGTATTTT
>NW_021343160.1:0-365 GCF_001605985.2 Dendrobium catenatum
GGTGAGACTTTGTGGAGCAGCCACTACTAAAATGTTCATGTCTTCGCAGCATTTTAGTAGTTAAATATAGACAGCAGTTAAAATCGCTGCTAATTTACTTTCAAAAAATTAAAGTAATACAAATATTTTGTAACAGTGGTTTGCAAACCGTTGGCTAAATAGGCCGCTCAATATACTTCTCCTCCGTTTGATGCCCTAGCCGACTCATACAATACCTTTGTCTCGATTTATCTCGCGATGATCATCCACGCCGAATCAGCCAGCCCCACTGTCGAAGCCACCATCCGGATGCAGAATCCTACCATTCTGATGCTGAATCTTGCCGTCCTGATGCCGACGGTGAGGGGGAGGAAAACAAGATGAAA
>NW_021343161.1:0-207 GCF_001605985.2 Dendrobium catenatum
AACAAAACTACAAACCAAAATCACCACAAAGAAAACTAAAGTGTGGAAATTAAATACGGAAGTAATAATAAGAAAGAACACACCAGATTTATAGTGGTTCGGTCAAACCTTAACCTACGTCCACTCCTCGAAGGCATCCTCCGAGTACTGCACTAAACTAAGTGTCTCTTCTTTAGCCCCCACAGCAAGGCGGAGAAGCCCTTATAA
>NW_021343162.1:0-2135 GCF_001605985.2 Dendrobium catenatum
CAATAGACTGTAAAAAAGTAGACATTCTAATTTTCCATAAATCAAACAGAATGTTATCAAAGAGTAGTGGACGAGTTATTGAATAACCCTCCGCGGTGTTATGATTACCAAAATGCGACAAGATCGTTTTTTCAAGGTTTTCTAAAACACTATTTTTGAAACCTAGCTCTGATACCATTTGAAATAACTAGATCGACAAGAGGGGGGGTGAATTGGATGATTAAAAACTTTTTTAATGAAAAAAACTCTTTTTATAACTCTATGCATAAGTGAATTTCATTCACAATAAAAAGAAATGTAATCAATTTCACCCACGCAATTAATGGCAATAAAAATGAATGAGGAAATAAAGTGCGAAAATAGTAAAGGAAAGAACACACCGATTTATAGTGGTTTGGTAAAATCATGACCTATGTCCACTCCCCGGAGTCCTCCACTCTGGGAATTTCACTACCAATAATAGCTCTCCTTTTGCCCATCTCGATAAGGTGGAGAAGCCCTTACAATACTCCCTTTCACCAACCCGGCATGGCGGAGTGCCAAGCGTTGTTTTCACCCTCCTGGTGATGGCAGAGAACCTTCTCATTTTTCTCCCTCCTGGAGAAGGCAGAGTACCTTCGAGGTCAACGGACGTAGACGAGTCTCCCCCTTAGAAAGCCTCCCACAAGTTCTTCCTGAGCCATAGGAGGAGCAAGTTACAGCAGGATTGGAGCAATCATGTGATCTCCCTCAGACCTCTTCTCCCTCACCAAGCTCACCTTCTCTTTCCTCTCTCAACCCCTCAAACTTCTCAAGAGCTCTCTCTAGGATTTTCTCACTAATCACGTTTTTCTCTTCTGTTTCTCTCTCAAAATATAACAAGTTTTTCACATAAAACCGGGCTCCAAAATCCCTGAGATTTCAAAAGTAGCCGTTACAATCGTACAGTACGATTATTGGATGTATAGTACGACATGTACAAACTAGCTTCATCCTGGTACGAAGGTGTACGAATTGTTCAAAACATAATCGTACAGTACGATACTATATCATACGGTATGATTCATAACACAATACTCATACTGGACGATAGACGGGATGATCAAATGTCATCTCTGTTCATCGTATGGTATGATCTACATCGTACCGGATGAATATGTTGCGGATCAATGGTTTATGATTTTGATGATAGCAAAACTTTTTATTTCTCTACGACTGCCTTATGTACTGACATTTCAGGTTCACATGATCGGACTGCAATTTGGAACCAGCTCAAGATTGGGTAGACTAGGTCTGAGTCAGTTTGTACACTTTTTCCTTTCTTGAGTATATTATATTTATTGTGGCTCTTGATGGTTTGTAACGTATAAGAGTTTCTGACTGTTCCCAAGAGTTTACTATTTTTGGTAACATTGTCCTGGACAATATTTTGATATTTATATCAGCCGGGATGATCTGTTCAAAAGCAGAAACCCTAATTATGGCATCCTCATTAAACCAGCCATCATTATACAAAACACATCGTCCTAGATGATTTTGTATCGACCAGGACGATAGGCTAAATTCAAAAAGTTTCTGCCGCCAGATCTATTTAGGAATTACTTATTTTTGGACATCGGCCTGGTGGATCGGCCTGGACTATAAAATATCGGCCAGGACGATCTAGGATAATTTTTCCAAAATTTTTGTGGCAATTAAGGAAAGCAATTAATGGTGATTTCGTCCGGGCTGATCGCAAGATCGTCCGGGCCGATTGTAAGATCATCCGGGCCGATTACACATCGGCCAGCTTCATTTCAGGGCGATATTCAGGAAGATTTTCCTCATATTTGAACTAATCGGCCAGGATGATATATGTCTATCTTCCTGGATGATAAAGTCGTCAACTTGCATTAATGAGCTCATTTTTAGCTCTTCTATTTAAGTTATGATAAGGAACTTTGTAAGTGTTTTTGGAAGCCATTGTAGCTTCGTTCTTGTGGGGGAGACTTGAAGAGAGAACTTGAAAGGGAGTGAGGAATGGGTGAAGTCTGAGAGGGAGAAGATCTTATGAGGGGGGACTCAAGGGATTGTGGAGGGGATTCCATACGGTTGCTCCGGCAGGCTTGCATCTTAATATCGTCGGATTTAAGGCTTGTCTCGAGGGAAGTTCACCA
>NW_021343163.1:0-921 GCF_001605985.2 Dendrobium catenatum
CTGAGCTCTGTACGGTGAACATCAGTATGTGACATTTGGTCCTTATGTCTAAAGATTCATCACTGAAAGGTCCCGATAGAGCTAAAAACTATTATCTGTTATGATGGTAGAGCAAAGAAAAAGAAAGCTCTGTACGGTGAACATCAGTATGTGACATTTGGTCCTTATGTCCAAAGATCCATCACAGAAAGGTCCCGATAGAGCTAAAAACTACTATTTATTATGATGGTAGAGCAAAGAAAAAAGAAAGCTTTGTACGGTGAACATCAGTATGTGACATTTGGTTCTTATGTCTAAAGATCCATCACTGAAAGGTCCCGATAGAGCTAAAAACTATTATCTGTTATGATGGTAGAGCAAAGAAAAAGAAAGCTCTGTACGGTGAACATCAGTATGTGACATTTGGTCCTTATGTCCAAAGATTTATCACAGAAAGGTCCCGATAGAGCTAAAAACTACTATCTATTATGATGGTAGAGCAAAGAAAAAAGAAAGCTCTGTACGGTGAACATCAGGATGTGACATTTGGTCTTTGTATCCAAAGATCCATCACTGAAAGGTCCCGATAGAGCTAAAAACTATCTTCTTTTATGATGGTAGAGCAAAAAAAGAATAACGATGTGTATGGTGAACATCAGGATGTGACATTTGGTCTTTATGTCCAAAAATCCATCACTGAAAGGTCCTGATAGAGGTACAAACATTCATTTATTCTGATGGTTAAACAAAAAAAGAATCAAGATATGTACGGTGAGCATTGGAGTGTGACACTTGGAAGCATATCCAAGAATCCACTACCTAAAGGTCCCGGCATAAAGAAAAAATAAATATAGAGACCCACATCTCTAGAAAAAATATATATTCAAATAATGGTGTGACATCTAGTGTGTACCCCTAGAGATCCACCATTAAAGAAATTTA
>NW_021343164.1:0-672 GCF_001605985.2 Dendrobium catenatum
AAATAGCGTCCTTAGGAATACTGCTTTCATCAACACCAACCGCTTGTTCAATCCTTAACCCGCAATGCCCGTATAATTCAACATGTTCTTCGAACCTCAATCATACCCAAAGGTGGCGACCGTATTAATCTGACCCCTACCTTGTTCGTCGCTACCTACCTTATTATGTCGAACATTAAGTTTGATGAGGTCGATTTGATTAGCAACTATATTTGCCACATGACGTTTGTTCGTCTACCTACCACTCGACGGAAACAAAATCTGGCTCTTGGTCACCTAATAGGATATATCCTCCATAATAAATATCAATTATCCTACCCTGGTGAACCCGACATATTTCCTATTTTTTATACGGATGCTTCCTTCCGTATTCTCTTTCATCGAGGACACGAGCCTGAAGAACCCGACTTTGATGAAGAAGAAGGAGAAGATGCCCCAGCAGCAGCTCCAGCTCGACCACGACGCCATGCCGCACCCCGAGCACCAGCACCAGCACCAGCACACCCTGATGATGATTTAGTTGCCTACTTCGACCAACTGCAGACTCGTCTCGACATGCACATTCAAGAACAACATCAGCAACACGAGACTGATATGCAATGGTTTGGAGAACGTTTCACTGCAATTGATCACCGCTTCGATGCTCTATTTCAATATTTTCAACCAAATCCA
>NW_021343165.1:0-9567 GCF_001605985.2 Dendrobium catenatum
TCGAACCGCACGAGCGGAATCCTTTCGGAGACCCACACCGGATGATTGACTCGGCGTCGGACCCACGTGGAAATCACTTATCCACGTCGGCTCGGCACATCAGCCGTCCGATCTTCCGCCTTTGCATAAGGACGGTTGTGATCTTGTCAAACCAAGATCCGAATGAAGGCCAAACTGCGCGGACATGGAATGTCGCAGAATGGCGCGATCAGATCCGTTGATCGAAAGATCAACGGACCAAATAGAGCTCAGTTCATGCAATAGCAAACTGAGCCCTAGAACCCATTTTTTAGCTCGTTCGTTCGATCTGGTCAACGAAACTTAATAAAATTTTAAATGTAGATCAAATATATGAACAAAAATGATGGGGATTCATTTTTATAGCTTAGAAATCAGTATAGAGAAACCTATTTAAGCTAGTGTACTTAGACCTAGGATTTGAGTTTTTCACCTCGATTTTGGACGGATTAAATCATTTATGGAATTGTTGCACTTGTAGATTGTCCACGCTTCAATTTGTAAAAGAAATCTTGAGCTGGTAACGCCTGGATCGAGAGCAAATCAACTTGGACGGGATTCACCTTCGGTTCGCAGGGAAGTTCTTCGCTGGCGACTTTAGTCGGTGGTGTTTGAGTGGGGAGATGTGTAAGAGGTTCAGTAGAGCTCAAACGAACAAAGAGTTCAGCTGGAGGAGCTCTAGATGGGAGAGAGAAGGTTAGGGTTAGAATCACGACTCTCTTGAGGGTTTTACCCTATTCAAAGTGTTGGAGCCATTGTGGACGGCCGAGATTGATTGCATGCTCTCCTTGATATTTGCCACATGTCCTTGGAGTGGTTAGGGGCAAAGAATCAAAAGGACTAAGATACAATGACATGGAAATCCATTTTGTCCTTGGGAGCACATGGAGAGATTAGGATTGCATTAGACCTAACCTAGGGATTAGGATTAGCTTAAGAAGATTCCAGAAAGCACTTGGAACAGCTGGAAAGAGCTGGAATGAATGTAGTGCCATATCATCCATGGTTTGGGCCATTTAAAAGCTCCCTTGACCAATTGTTGACTGGTTTGACTAGTCAACAGGTCCACTCAGCTGACATTGCATGCCAAGAGACCAAGTGAGCTGATGGGAGGCCTTGGAGGGGATTTGATGTTTGAAGATTGAAGTTTGAAGCATTTACATACATGGAGAGGAGGTTTGACCAAGCCATTATGAGTTGAGTTGGTCAAAGAAACCATGGCTTGACTCAAGATAGGTTTAGGGGTAATCAAGGCATCAAATGAAACCATTCTAAGAGCTTTATGATTTTGATTTGATTATGAAGAGCAATTTGAGCTAAATAGGTCAAGTTTGACCAAACTTGGTTCAGTTGACCAAGTCAACTATTTATTGGGTCGAGATGACTAGTCAGGTCTTTATCACTAGGAGAAAGTTTGAAGAAGTTTGGTAGAGTTCAGAGGTCATTTAGTGATGAATTGAAGGTCAATTTTGTATATGATCAGTTGAGCTAGCTTAAGTTAGCTCAACTAGATCATATTGATTTATCTTTGGTTTAAGGATTTAAAAATGATGTGTTTGATGTAGGAGACTCCTAGTGAAGAGATTTAGACCTTGACTGAGGTCAAAGGTAGTCAATGTACTATGCTAGATAGTACATTAAGTTGGGTGATTGTAGTGTGAGGCTGCAATAGCAGGTGATTGAAATTTGAGTGCCTGTTGAATGCTGGATTGAGATAATTAAGATTTGATCAATTGAATGGAATTCATGCTTGATTGATTGATATATTGATTTGAATGCAGGTTGATTGAGTGGTTTAATCGAGTGATTGAATATTGATTGACTGGTTGAGTAGATATAGGTAGAGCTGAATGATTGATTGATTGATGGGTTTGATTTTTAGAATGAATGATTGATTTAGATTTGTTGAAGTGATTGACAGGTGGCAGGCTATCAACCACTAGATGTAGAATCAGGAGTGTGAGGTAGTACTTGGAGACCTCATACAAAAATGAGGTCAACAGAATTGAACAAGATTTTAGAAACAACTCATATGGTAAATGGGTTTAACTAGACCTAAAATTTTTTGGCTCATGTTCGGATCGGATTTCGAGTCGAAACAAGTTTTGACACCCCTACCAATCAGAGCCCCTTGAGTAACTTGTTTAATATTTCCAACATCACTAATATACTTAATTACCTAGGCACCCCTATTGCTACTAGAAGATATTACATTTCTTATTTTCAAACTTTATTAGATAAAGTTGTATCTCTGGTAGAAGGTTGGAAAGCCAAGTCCTTCTCTTTTGCCAGAAAAGCATAATATCCCAGGTTCATCATCTAAAACTCAATTGGTTATAGATAAAAGTCAGTCATACCTAAAGCTTGTATTAAATTTCTCAATAAAATTTGTGGAAGAATCTGATATTATGGTGACATCAATGCATAAAAGCTATGTTTGATCTCTTGGAAAAATCCTTGTGAGCATATAGTGTTGGTGGGATGGGTATACCAATATGTAAAGACTTAGGCTTCGTTTGGGACGGTTTTTTTGTTGCTTCTTAAAGTAGCCTTTTAGTTTAAAAATTAAAATTTTTATACTAAAAAACTTCTTAAAAAAGCAATAAAAAGGTTGTCCTAAACGAAGCCTTAGCCATTGCATATAATTGTTCTTTAATATGGAAATATCTCTCCTTTGATTGTCAAATATGTATCCCTTCGGACTCCCTGCGCTATAACTAAGACTTCATTTGGGACGGTTTTTTTATTGCTTCTTAAAACAGTTTCATAGAATTTTTGTACTATGAAGCTGCTTTAAGAAGCAAAAAAAAAAGTAGTCCCAAATCAAACCTAAATGTTGGAAGTCTCTCTATGTTGTGGCTAGGAAGATCAAGCAATATGCTACTAGATTCTCATCATATTCATGGATGGCCTTAGGCAGTGGCTTTTAAAAAGGGAAGACCTCATTGCTCGCAACATTTTGTCTCTCCTTTTTGTGCCCTATGTAACTGCTTTACCTAAAATGCAATTCATCTATTTTTTTGAAAGCGATATCTCTTTTGGGGTTGTCTGCAATATATTTCTAGATTTATCTTCTTTTCTGTTGAGGCCAAAGATCAAGCAAGTTTTTTATTTTATTGATGATTTGGGCTCTACTTTTGGATTTTTAATACAAAAATTGTAATTTTTGTATCTGAAAGATTTTTTACGAAACAGTAAGAAAGTCGTCTCAAGTGAAGCCTAACAATAAATTTTTGTACTAAAAAATTGCTTTGGAATGCACTAAGAAATCTATCACAAATGAAGCTTAAGAGACGATCATGGAAAAACTCTGTTGTTGATGGCACCGGTTCTTCTCTAGACGAGGATGTATAGCCATGTTGACAAGTTTTTGTTGTCCCTATGAATGGTCTTCATTCTTCTTAGGCAACTGGGAGACTTTTTGTTCCTGTCTTTGGTGATCGTGATGACATGATAATTATTCTTTGCTCTCAAGAAATTTTTATACTTAAAAATTGTTTTAGAAAGAAACAAAAAAATTGTTCCAAATAAAACCTGAGTCTTGTTCTCCCCTTCTTCATGCTTTTTTCCTTGTTTTTTCATCCAATGTATGTTAAGATTTTTAAATTGCAACTCCAATAACATCTTTTGGTTTTCGGTTTTTTGTGAGTTGTAATTAAGCTGCGGCCTACTAAATTTATAGCAATTATATTGGGCTTTATTCTCATCTTCCCCCAAACAATAGATTTTCCAAAAACTTTTGACAATTGAAATGATTATAAAAATTTAAGATAAGTATAATAATAAATTAATTAATTTAAAATTACATTACACCCATTAAACTAAAATTAACAATTATATCATTTAAAATTCTACCTCAGTTTATTTTCTTTTCAAAATAAATAATAACAAACACTAATATACACTATAGGACTATGGTTTCATTTGAGTTGGTTTTTTTGCAACTATTTTGTTACTATTTTCAAAAATATATAAGATTAAAAAATTATTTTAGAAAGTAATAAAAAAAAATTGTCCCAAATGAAGTATATGTAAATTAAGGGACTATATTAAAATTTCAAAGAAGCTTGCGATAGTAAATCTCTTATAATTAGAGATTTAGGCCTCGTTCGGGATGACTTCCCAGCTGCTTCTTAAAATAATTTTTTAATATAAAAATTAAAAATCTTATACTTCATATGGGTCTACTTCAGAAGTAAGATCCTTTGTTTATATTCAACATGTTCATATGGATTGTGGAATGGGAGAGGCGTTAAGATGGAGTCCTGCACTTGTTTACGCGAATTTTGGATTTTAGAGATAAGTTCAGCCTTTTCTGTGAAATTGGCTAACAAAGAATGATAATTAAGATTTGGGGGAATGTGTCGATGGAACTACGACAGATTAAAGAGAAGAAGAGATCGTAACAGGAGCTTGTTCGGAGTATGCACTAATAAGATTGGCGATGTGTGAAGGAGGAGAAATGGAGTTCATGACAGGAGGAGCTCGTCGGAGGTGGCATCAATGAGGTCGGCGGCAAGTGAAAGATAAGCAAAAGTATGTGTGAAAAGCTTGTTAGGGGAAAATGAAACAAAGTTCATGATCACAATAAGCAAAGGTGTCTGTTTTATTCAGATGACATAGAAATACACCAAAAATAAATTAAATGATCAGCTTCAAATTCTTCAAAAAAAAAATTTTCAAATTCACTTTACACTCAACCAAACAGCATACGGTTGAGCATATAACGATGAATAGAGATATCAGTTTATGAGATGATCGTAGAAAGGGACTTAATATGGTAAGAATTCCAATTTCAATTTCATAGATTTTGAAGCATTTTGTAAATCAACTTTCATATTATCATGACGGCTAGGGGTGTCAATTTTTGACACGATAAGGAACCCGACTCGGAAAAATCCGGATTCAGGCCGACCCGTTTGTGAAATAGGTGATCAGTTTAGGATTCAACAAACTGACCCGTTTCAAAAATCGGGTAGGGTTCAGATTGATCCGGAAAAGCGAAAATGATTCGGAAATGGTCTATCCGCGTCTGTTACCCAGCCTGCCTGCGTCCAATGCCTGACAGGTTGCGTCGCTTCGCCTGATAGGTCGCGACGTGCTGCCGCTAATTCGCCGCCGGCTTTGAATTGGAACTCTGGGAACTGGCGACGAGAGCTCAACTCCCTCTTTTTCAGCCAAATCTCCTAAATCCGGGTCGGGTCATGTCAACCCGGCAACCCGTGCAGATCTGGTCCGAATTGAAATAGTCGACCCGTTTACAAAAAAGGGTCGGGTTGGGGTTGACCCATTTAGAGTTGGGTCAATTCGGATTCGACCCGAGCCCGACCCATCGACCAGAAATGATAACCCTAATAACAGCTTAAATGATTATCCAGTGAAAATTAAGATAAGTCGTTGAATAAATTAAATTTTTAGCTGAAGACATTTTTTATGAACATCTAATACGTCAACTTGTTGTATTATTACTTCTACTCAATTCTTTCTCACTCTGAAATTTTTTTTCCTCCAAGTTTATGTATTTCCTCTTTGCAAGCAGCTGCAGATAAATTAATGGCCAATCTCGGGGGAAGGAGTATTATAGATTCACAACTTATTGTTAATCAAGTTGTCAGAATTTACAATCTTGAAGCCTAAACTACTGCCATATTATTAGTACACAATCAAGCTTCTCAAGTAAATTCCCGTCATCAGTTTATACAGGATACTGCATGAAAGCAATCATATGATGGATGTTCTGGTAAAGCTCACAAAGGAATCAACTACTCCAGAAAAAGAATCAATCCCTATAGAAGTCAAAACTGATAGATTTTGTGTCATGTGGATTAAGAGTACATGAATAAAACATATCTTTCAAAGCAAAGGCGGCTGGGGGGCGGGGGGAATTTAAAAGTGTAGAATTTTTTTTTTTTTTCATAAATATCCTTACAACCAAAGTTTGTTCCGAGGGCGCTGCCTCTCGACCACTATTTGTTCATCATTGTATGCTTTGAAGATATGTCGGGGGTCCAAGTGGGCAGCTCCCCCTGGCAGGATTCGACCTACCTGATCAGGTCGCAGGGTCAAGGGGCAGCGCCCCTATGGGGGTTGTAAGGATATTTTTGGATTCTCTTTAATATTTCTATTTGTATTTGGTTCATCGTTTCCTA
Source organism: Dendrobium catenatum (assembly GCF_001605985.2). Lineage (NCBI taxonomy): Eukaryota > Viridiplantae > Streptophyta > Magnoliopsida > Asparagales > Orchidaceae > Dendrobium > Dendrobium catenatum. The sequence continues at coordinate 6,168 of NW_021343165.1, forward strand.
ACAATAACATCTCTACACAATGTGTTTAATTATGTTGGAGTAATTGCCTAAAAATCGATCTGATACGCCCTAGAGTTCCCAAGTTTGGGTTTGCCCTAATGCTCCTTCAAAGAAAAGATTTCTCCGCCAAATCCAAGAAAAATAAACACAAGAGGGATGAGAGGAAGAACAAGAACCTTTGCATTAGAAATCCAAAAGAAACAAGATACAATTTGTCCACTTCGAGAAGGACAAGGTCTCCCACTACAAACCCTAGAAAACTTAGAGAAAGGAACTAAGGTGGCTAAGAGAAAACTCAATTCTTGCATAACCCTAGAAATCCCCCCTTAATCCCTACTTATAGCATGCAAAAGACCAAACCAAACCCAGTAGTGGGCTGCCCAAGCTGAACCACCCAGCTCAGGCCTGACCCGAGCCAAACCGGTCCAGAAATGGACCGGATCCGCTCAAGCTGACCCCCCCGCTATGCTCCGCGTCAAGCCCCGCGCCCGCGTCGCCTTCGGCGGATCGGCCCGTGCTGTCTCCTTCCCGGCCGATGTCGCGTTCTTCGGGGTCGCCGGCTCCTCCTCTCCCGGTCGGCAGCGGCCCGCACGGCTCCTCCTCTGTCGGTCGGCGGCGGTCTGCATCAATACTCCCTCCTTTAAAATTAACCTTGTCCTCAAGGTTAAAGAATGTAGATTCCTTGGACCCTAACTCCGCCCTCCTCCACCGCATCCTCGTCCCCCGCATCGTTATTGGGGATCTTTGTCGTATTCGTAATCGATAAAAGGTTTGTCTTTGGTGTTCGTACATGTTTTCCATTTCCTTTAAGAAGGTGGTTAGAAATTAGAATGCTTGCAGGTGAAGGCAGATCGGTAGCTCATGGAAAGAATGCCATGGCCTTTGCTGTAATTGTTAAGGTCTGTTAGGTAGTTGAATGCTTATGAATTGAGTCCATTTAGCAATATATGTTGTAGATATAAATTTTATGTTTTTTTTTTTATCAGAATGCAGAACTGAGGATTATTTGTTTGGGTTTTCTTTAGGAGATGGCTGATAAATTTGGGATGAACTTGTGGATTGTGGATGATTTAATGATTGTAATTAGCTTGTTTTGAAATACAGTGCTGCAACATTGGTGTATCGATACAAATGGGTTATTTCCTATGTTTGATAGTGATTTTGCTAATGATTTGCCATCTAAGGAAAGTATATGGCAGATTTAGATGGTTTCTACAAATTGAAGTTTTTTGCTGTTTTGTGTTATTTTTGATGTATGGAAGCTTATTAGTCTTAAGGACTTAAATATGATTTATTTTGCATTTAAAAAAAAAAAAAAAAAAAAAAAAAAAAAAAAAAAAAGCATGATGATGACATAAAGATGATTAATACAAGCTAGGTGCTATTTACAACATCTTAAGATCATCTCAAAAGTTTACAATTCATAATAAGTAATTGATGCTTGTAAGAATTTCAAATAACTAAACAAATAAATTATAACTCTTTCCCTTAATTACAATAATTCAATGAAAGGCATATAAAGAAAAAGAGAGATAAAATCATAGTTCAATGAAGTTGCATATGTATTTAATGTCGAAGCATAAAAGAATATATGAAATTATCCAATCTAATCACGGCTCTTTGAATATTGAATATATACATGCTATTGGGATTCAAATATGCATAATAACTTTCCAATATTGATCTAATTTGTTAATATCAAGCATATCTATGTAGTCTCTTAGTTTATATTTATGTAAGTGCCATATCTGCATGTATGGTAATGGGCAACATGTTCAATATATAACTATTAAAATATGAAATGACCATCTCATTTTACAAATCAGTCTAATTGGTATGAAAGTATTGTACCATTTGAATTAATTAACAAAAGAAATATTTACACAAGTTCCATTTTAAAAAGAATTATTGCATTTAAATTGATTTTTAATGCCATATTTTTTTTTTTTATTGAATAAGATCCCACGCAATTGATTTCATCAGTATACATTTGAGTTAATAAAATTTTGACAAAGCCTTGCAATTAGAATGAAAAACTAATAAAAATATATGAGAAATTAAGTAGTTATTGAGAATGAATCTATTGGTCACAATCCTTTTCAATTTTTTTTTTTTTTTTAATATGCATTCCTGAATCGATATCATATAAACCAAAGTAAACCATAGAATTTTCATTCATACTAACAAGATCGATTTAAGCTGATCATATCTTCTCTTTTTGCTTCACTCATTTGATTTTAAGGAAATAGAGAAGCAAACCATAGAAATTTCATTCATACCAACAGGATCGATTTAACCCGAACATATCTCCTATTTTTTGCTTTATTCATTTTGATTTTAAGGAATTAGAATAACGGGCTAAAGCATGTCTATTTGAAAATGAAGCAAAGCAAAGTACAGCCACTTGGTTGTAACAATAGAAAATTCATTGCTGGATAGTTTAGGAGATAAATCAACTATCTACGGCCAATGTCATCGGCATTCTTCCTTGTTTCAGCGAAATGAGAATAAATAAAAGTAAAATATACATGTAGAAATGTATACTTTGTTTTACAGATTTTTTTCCTCTTCACAAGCTTTTGTTCATTCACTTAGTTAATCGAGAGATGGAGAGCTGCTCTGTGTCTCAATTTTGGAGTGTGGAAGCCTAAGAAACCTATTTATAGTGTTAAATATGTAAATAGAGTAGTATAAGGTGGTATGTATGTAAATCTCCCTATATTATTTTGCTTTATTCCGGTATCCTAAGAAACCTATTTAATTATATGTTTTTTATTTCTTTATTTTTATTTGTTTACTGAATCCTATTTTTTATTAGATTTTTAAATTTATTTTTAATTAAAATGTTATTATTTTAAATTTTAAATATTTATATTACTTTATAAATTTTAAAAAATGTACATATAAAATATAAATAAGGGAAAAAATAGATTTACATTTTATATTTTTTATTCATTAAGTTTTCTTTTTTTATTTACATTGTTTCAAATTAAAAACTACTTGTTTATTTAAACCCTAAATCCTAAACCCTAAACCTTATATACAAGTAAACTTTTTATGTAAAAATTATGATGTTTTTACATATTTAATATTTAAATCTTTTTAATATTTAAACTTATTAGTATATTTTGAAATTAAATTTAAATTTTTGTTGAACAATTTATTTAAAAATTTTGTGTTTATATTTCATCAACATAAAATTGGAAAAAGGTCCAAGAAAGATGACCTATGGTGGGGTTGTAATCAAACCTAACTCTAATATATGCATGAGGCATAACTTTAAATCTCATCAATAGCTATATATGCTTGACACATTGGCCTTATACTCATGCTTAAAAATATCAACTTGTTAAACCCATTTAAGTGCTTTTAAAAATATGAAGCCATTCTCTATGCAAAA
>NW_021343165.1:12222-21342 GCF_001605985.2 Dendrobium catenatum
AATTATAAATTAATTATAACTTATGATTTTAATTAATTATAATAAACTTTAATTAATTGTCTTAACTAATAATAATTAATTATGAGTAATTAATAAAAAATAATTCCTTAAATAATTATAATTAATTAATATTAATTATAATTAATTCAAGAAAAATGAAAATGCCCCTCCTCCTGCCTCGGTCCAAGAGCCTCCATTGCCGACCCGCGAAGGTACGAATTTTCCTAAACTCAGATTCTTGCTTTCGTTATTTGCGTCAAACTGGAAAATTGCTTGTACTCACCTTTATTACGCGTGGTGGGATGGGACCCCGGTCTGACGCCTACAATTAGGCTAGCAAAAACCTAAACTCTACCTCGGTGCTTGTGGCGCACCGAAAAATCGCCTATACACGCCTTTATTATGTGTGGTGGGATGGGATCCCGGTGCGGTACCTACAGCGAGGCGGGGTCACTAATAAGTACCTTAGAGCAGGGAGAAAGCAAACTCCCTTTTAAATAGGTACCGAAGATCGACCCCATACACGCCTTTATTATGTGTGGTGGGAAGAAGGATCATGGACGCGGTGTCCTCGTTCGAGGACACCTACTATACGCGCCTTTATTACGCATTGTGGGAAGGCCCAGTTTCTCGTATTTTTCCCTAAATGGGGGAGTCGCCGGGAGGCAGTCAAAATTTTGGGTGAAAACTAGACTGTACTCGGACCTGATTTGAACTCAAAAGAATAAGAATTTGGACTCAAATGAACAGTGGACTTAAGGACTTGAACTCGAACAAAATCTAAATGATGAATAAAAGGCAAAACCAAAATAAAATAAGATCAAATTAGAGTCAAATTCAAATCAATACAGACATATATTTGAACTTGCAAGGACTTCAAAAAAACCTCTGAAAGAACACTTGAACATATATTTTGAGCTTGAACCAAATTGAATACAAGGGACCTGTAAACTTGTGCACTTGAACTTGGACTTGAATGCAATAGAAACAAATACGGAGAACTTCAAACTACACTTGACCTCAATACGGATTGCAAGGAATCGAACCTTAATGCTATTAAAATGTAAAAAAATCCTAAGTTTTCAAATGAATATAAGTGTTTGATACAAGCAAAGGACTATTGGCAGAAAGTCTTCAAACATAAATGGCATGCAAATGAAGGCTTAACTTCAAAGAATACACCCTCCTAGAATATCAAAAAGTGATAATGCAAATGTGTCACAAATATGGTGGTTATCCAATGGACATATGTAAGGAGACTACAACAACACTAGCAGCTTCGCCTGTTGATTGAAGAAGGTGATACTGGAGATCAATAATGGACCCATCATCATAAATTAATTGTGAACAACAAAGGTGAACATGATGCAGATATGATAGACTCCTATGATAATCCCTATAAATGTTTGCAGATTTAGATGGTGATGCCAACACTTAATAGCGGAAAATCCGTCCCTATAAACAAGTATAATTCATCAAACCACATGAGATTGGTGAAAGGTAGATATGATAGTGGTGCAAATGACTCCTCTACAAACACCCCTAAGACGTCGTAGTGAATACAACGGACCCTTATAAATCAACACAAATTGCTTGTGGATAACAACAGTGAGTATATCATAAGCACAACGAACCACTATGGACACAAGTACAAGTATCACCTACAACAACGGTGATTAAAATGCTGCAAAGTATGTCGAGTATGAAGACAACTTGATATAAGAAAAAGGACACCCATTGGAAGAATGGAAGAGATGCTTGAGAAAATTCAAACTAAACTTCCTAGTGTTCCAAAATTTCTTCTTGGTCATACACTTAGAAATAAAATAGTTTTGGCATCCACAAACACTTGAAATAATAAGTTTACTACATTAAAGATCCTGAAAGGAGTTCTTTCCAAAGAAGCCTCCAGGGAATGGGAAAAGGGAGTTTGTATCAGAACAATAAAATATCTCATTGCAATAAGGTGACAACGCTATAATTCACCTGTATCCAAAAGCAGGAGATTAGTTAGTGCACCACAATCCATATGTAAAAGCAATAAATAGTGCACAATAGTCTACATGTACAAAGCAGCAAACAACCAATTCTATAAGCTGCTACGCCATGCCACCAGATCCGTACCACTCATACAAGCGGACATAAGGCGTGCAGAAGTCATCAAATCAAATGCTACATTCGAATAATAGTTTCCCAAAAAGTTCATTAAAATTAAATATTTTCAAAGTATATGCACCGTAATTTATATATACATAGGTACATTAAAGGGGTAAGCATAATCATAAACCAAAATGAGTCCCGGTGAACATGTTATTGGTACACATGTGACATCTAGAGATGCTACGCAGGTCAATAAGTGAATTCAAGTTCAAACCCGATCCTTCTATGCAGGTCAATAGGAGTCGATCGGGTTCAAACCTTCTAATAAATATACGATTATGGTGACCTGTGTATTTATTTTAATACATTCATATTAGGTCTTCAAGGCTTATAATCAAGAGAATTCACTAACAAAGACATAAAGCCTATGAAACCCGATCCTCCTAAATAGGTAGACATGAGTAGAAAGAGTTCGAACCATCGGATAATTATGCGGTCATGAAGTCGACTAGAATATTTATTTTGTATATTCATATTAGGCCTTCAAGACCTTTACAAAGAAAATTCACAAATAAAGGCATGAAGCCCGAGAAACCTGATCCTTTGTTGACAGCTCAACAAAGTTGACAAGGTTCATCCACAAAATGGAAATGTTTTTGAATAGAAGTGACTTCAAAGTCATCCTGATGATGGTCATGTTGAATGTGAATCTCAACCGAAGGGGCTAATTCCAAATATTTCAAGTCCACCCAAATACCCATGAAATTCAAAGCTCCAAAAAATTCAAAAATCCTAAAGATCATGCAAATTCCAGATATTTAAAATTGAAATAATCCATTAAAATACTTAAAGAAAAATCAATCCACCCTCTATAATAAGTTGTCGTGGTTGACAAATTCAAAATTTACTTCAACTTATATAGCGCTAAATGCCTAGTCTAAAATATCACTTGGATCCATTCTCAAACAATCTTTTGGCAGTAAGGATGTGGTATGTATCCTCTGAACAACTATTTTATCACCAAATGTCACCATAGAATAAACGGTTATGACCTAGGGCCTTACGAACTAGTGGTTTTGCCGCTAAATGGCACCACGAAATACTGGTTAGTGTACGTCAGAGCCAATACGCTTCTTAGTGGCATCAATTCCTTAAGATATTAATCAATAGGATATGATTGATAGGGCACAAAGCCCTCTGTTAGCTAAGGTGGATTCAAAATTTTCTTCTTAGACAAATATCCACCCTAGGTCCCCTGGGATAAAGCAACCCATGGCTGTCGATAAGGATCTTTTTGTCATGTTGGGTCGGCTACCTCCTCTAACTAAGTAGACCATGGACCATGATGGCCCAGGATGACAAAACCATGGGTTCTTGATCGAGTCCATCATCCATTCCTCTGTCATCTGCTTTAAGTGCAAGATGGTGAAATTCTCAATTTTAAATATCAAACTTCTCAAAAATTCTCAACCATTCCCCAAATCCAAACTCATGCTGCAACTATATGCTGGATACCACGTATACTCTACATATCTGATTGATGACTAGCCTTAATTAAAAGTTCTCTCTCCTTGCTGGGAGGGGTAATTAACTGTAAGGGCTTGTACCTGTAGGAAACCAGAACTTAGATCATAAAGTCCTCACAAAATAAGGGCGAAATCTCTGGGTAGTTTCTTATCTATAAACTCATTTGCCTTCAAAAATTTACCCCGGAACTTAATTCCATTAAAACTCCCTCACCGAAGAAAAAAAAAAACATACAAACAGTGCAAGCGGAGGCTGAGGCCGAATTTTCGGTGCCCACACCAATGCTGACCCGAATTTACAATAGTCACATTAAATTCCTTTATTGTAGAAGTTAATGTTTAAAATATAAGTTATATCACTGAACAATTCTCAACCATTATATTTTTAAATGTAAAATATATTTTGGAGCGTTTATGATAATTCTTTCCCCATAAATTGGTTTTCTAGTTGGACCTTATTAAACGAAACCTTCCAAGATTAAACAGATTTTACAAATTTGTTCTCTTTATATATACTCTCCCTTTTTTTATAACTTCAACACTTGAACTCTACTCGAAAGACCAAAGAATTGGATCCCCCAATTCTGCTTTCAGTTGTGTAAGAATTTCTTGGACTAACCATTATTATTGATTATGTGCCTTTTTAATTTTAATATCCAATTTCTATTTCTAAATGTTTCAAAGCATGATATTTATTAATATTGAAATGCGTTTATTATAGATAATTTTGCCTGATTCAGTTTATTTGACTGAAACATGGATTTTCTAAAGATATTAATTTGATTTTCTTTCATGAACTTAAGTCTAACTGATTAAACTTTCCATTTTAGGCCCCTTTTGTCACAAATTTCTGAGAATGTTACTTCCCTTCTGGTCTACTGCACTGCCGACCCTACCTATGACTGCTCCATCTCGCAAAAATATATCTAAAGCAGATGATGCTCAAGAAGGACGTGTGTGTCAGCAAATACCTTCAAGAACGGATCCCAGGAAAATTTTACTTGTGCTGGCAATCATGTAGGTTCTCTAGTTACTAGACTGTTTTTTGTTTCCTTTGAAAAATAATTATTGAACTAAACTCTCTTGGATCCATTAACATAGGCTTCGTTTGGGACGGCTTTCTTACTTCTTCTTAAAGCAGCAGAGAGACGCAAAGGTTATAAATGACCCGAGAGAAACGACGGAGATCTAGCTGCAAAGAGACTTCACGATGACATATTTTTTGATCCCAAGTTTTGGTCTGGAGTGGGGTAGAAGAAATCTAATCTCAAACAAGTAATTTACTTGCAGGAGAAGAAGAGTTAGAAAATCCCGCCGTTTGGAAATTGTGAATACTTTGACGAGATGTCCCTCTCGCACTAATTCCATTCGGTGAGACAGCCAGATTTGATTCGACCCAGTTTCTTCGGTGACGAATATCTCTTCAAACTGCAAGTGGCCATGCATGTTAAATCTGGTCACCCCTACTCCAACTATTGCGAACGAGAGGGCACGGGAGAGCGAGAGCAGTGAGAGAGGTTTTCTTTTATATTTTTTGTTTTTTATCTTTTAAATGCAAACAATAACAATGAATACCAATCTAAGCCTCATCTCCAGCTTTATACAGAATCAGATTCCAATAAGAATCAAAATCCAATGAAATGCTAACCATTCTTCCACAGACAAAGCAATTGGCGTAATAATGAGAGCATAATTGGCAAATGGATTGATCAATGTTTTGTAGGTTACTATCTTTGAACCAATCTTCCCGGCTTGAAGATTCAGTGCAAATTGTGATTTCATGGCATCGTCATACATAAGATAACCCAAAAAAGCCATCGTTCCATAGTTGAAGTGCAAAGAGCAAATGAAATTACAAGTGCCCGTAACATGACATGTTGTAAGCGCAAAAAAAAAAAAAGTAGACAAATTTAAAGAGCCCATGTTAATTAGCATTGAATATGAATTGATGGGGATAAAACTCTAATGGTTTGGATTAGGATGATGACAATGATGATGGCTGTACTTATCACGATTTTCTAAAAAAACAAAATAGATTTTGTGGAAAATGAAAGTCTCTTTGAAATTACATTTCATTGCAGTTTACTTTTCTTTCACCTTGGAAAACTTGATTTTTCCCCTCTTTGAAGCATGAATAGTTGGAAACACTGAATGAGTTATGAAACACATAAAAGAGTATATATATATATATATATACACACACACACGCGCGAAAGGGAATACCATTAAGAATAAACATTTGAAGCAGTATTGGGGCTCTATAGAGATTGAACTAAGTAGTTAGTCATGCGGAGTATGTCATCACATCATAAGAAATTAATATCTGCAAAATATTTAAATACTTATATAATGTATAAACAAGCAAAAGAAAGCAAATAAAAAATAATGAATTGCCTAACACTTCATCCAGCATAGCTCGATATCTATAATACTTTGTTAATAGTCATATTTTCAGGCTTCACATTGTATTGCCTGTCAAAGTGACTGATTTCAAAATACCAATTAGAAGCCTTATTCCAAATGACAACTACTTCAGCCTTCATAATTCATAATTAAAGCACTCTTGACTTAATAATTCAATATGTTTTTCTGCTTAGATGTCAGTATTAGAAGTTAGTTAAGAGGGATCAAGAGAGGGATATAGATAGGAAAAATAATGAACTAACCAACAACTAAGAGGAGCAAGATAAACTAAGATGATTGTGTAAAAAGCTACTAAAATATATTAATTCATGTTAAGTTTCATTATATGATCGTACGAACTATTTTGCTTATTCTTATAGAAATCACATCATATACTATTATTGAATTTCTTCGTTGCAAACTATGCCTATGCAAATATAATGAAATTGTTTAATTACACAAAATATATACATTTGAGCATTTTGCAGTTTGATCCTATTATTTTTAATGATAGAAATGTTAATGTATCACAATTGAACATGTTGTAAGGAAGAAAATGTGGATAATACTGAGCATAAACAAAATCCCAATTAGATTAGGCAATGAAACTGTTAAATCATATATATCCAACTGTATTTGTCTATGTTCTCTTTCTCTCTATCAATCTCTCGTGCTTCAATTATGTTCTTAAATGCATTCTTGGTACACCAATACAGGTTATCGTCTACACCATTTGGAACAACATAGTCGCCATTTTAGAGTATATATATTTTTACTTAAATATGAAAGGGAATACGGTTAAGCATAAACATATGAAGAAGTATTGGGGCTCTATAGAGGTTGAACCAAGTAGTTAGTCATGCGGAGTATGTCATCGCATCATAAAAAATTAATATATGCAAAATATTTAAATACTTATATAATGTATAAAAAAAAAGAAAGCAAATAAAAATAATGAATTGTCTAACACTTCATCCAGCATAGCTCGATATCTATAATACTTTGTTAATAGTCATATTTTCTCTGAGCACAATGTGGATAATACTGAGCACGAACAAAATCCCAATTAGATTAGGCAATGAAACTATTAAATCATATATATCCAACTGTATTTATCTATGTTATCTTTCTCTCTATCAATCTCTCGTGCTTCAATTATGTTCTTAAATGCATTCTTGGTACACCAATACAGGTTATCGTCTACACTATTTAGAACAACATAGTCGCCATTTTTAGAGGCAGAATAACTAATGAGCATAGAAAAGTCAAACTTTGCAAATATAACAAAAACATCGGTACGAAGGTTTTGAGTGTAGCTAACAGATAAATAAAATTTATTGTTAGAATTAAAATTTCATGCCAATATAAATGGATTTTTTTTCCTGGTTTTGATCACAATCATTGTGTTCTTTGACTAATTGCACCTATAAGAATTCGGAAACCTGGGATGCAACAAACATGATGTATTATTACAAATGAATTGAGTGGATTGCATTATTACAAATTTATTATTACAAACATATATTATTACAAATGAAAAATAAATATTATTGGTGCAAATGATAAATAATAGATTTGAAAGACCTTTTGAAGTAAATTGAGAAAAAACTTGAATTTCCTAACTAAACAGATAAGATAGACTAAACATGCAACTACCTGGATAAAAATGGTGTCATGTGAACAATGCAGATTTTTGTTATAAATTAAGTAGCCCAATCACAACCATTATATTTAGTTAGGAGACCTTATCATTAATAATAAAAAAAATTTGATGGGTGGCACCGCATTGATTGCATGAGAAGAAAACCCAAGCGATCCATGATGTAGTTTCCTAACATCAATTGAGAAGAAGAAAATAGGTACAAACTATGAGTATTACATGGATAAAAAAAGAGATGCAGGCACCTTCCTACATCATAGAAGTATTAAACACAATGAAATGAAATATTTTAAGAGATGTAGAAGAAAATCTGGGACAAAATCAATAGTGGAAAAATGAAAAAGAAAATGGTTCATTAGACCTACTTTTATTAAAAAATACTAAATAGGATACCAATATCCTTCCTGTGAATTAATTCAAGCATTAAAAACAAGAAAAAATCAGACGAATAGTGCTGAGTTAAGTTACTAAGGATGTTATCATAATGGAATCATGCATGTGAGGGGTCCCTAGGGTGATCAGCAAGAGATATCCGACCATTTAAATTCTTCCATGTAGAGTCACACAACCATCCCCCAATTGAGTGTCCTATCAATGCTAGGCTTCGTACTGCATATAATACCAATAAATAATATCTCAAATCAATAAACCAATTAAACAAAAATATAAATGTTTTTTTTTATCCTATTTTAGGCAGGATTTATAGAAATTCAGCTTAAATCCTACCAAACAAATTGTAAGAATTTTAAATCCAACTTGTTTGGTAAATCATCTTACCTTCAACCTTTTTCATCCGAGCTTGGGACTGGAATCGGAGCGAACTACTGGGTTGATGGGTTCTATGAAAGCAAGTTGGATGAGTAATTGCGTTCAGTGAGAGCAATATTACGGTGAACCGCTACTATGCATTTCCATTCTTCTTATGCTTCAGTCAATTGGAAACAAAACATATCACTATAATAAATGAAGTAGAGGAAAAGTAATCCCCATACACTTTAATTTGTTTGTCTATATAATATAAGATAGGCAGATGCTATTTGTTAAGTTAACATTTGCTATGGTACATGAATTTTTTATTTTAGAAGGAAGATTTTATCTTGTGCAGTTCACAGTAGTCTTTATTTAGCAAATTCGATATTTTAAAAATAATAAATATACCTTAAGAAATATGTTGGTCATCTAAACAATTTTAAATCATTGCACAATTATAACCTTATCAAATATAGTAATATAACTTTAACTCAAAAGCAATCAATTTGAAATTGTCTAGCATAATGACTAAACTAATTTTCTTATATTACAACTTATAGTTGTCTTGTTTAATGACCTTGATAATAATTCCTACATTTAGAAAACAAAGTAATATGATCTTAATAAGAGATACAAAATCTACTACAAAGCATCATAGGGTTTAAGGTTTAAAAAATAAAT
>NW_021343165.1:21452-31319 GCF_001605985.2 Dendrobium catenatum
TCTGAGTCCTTATTGGTACAACCAGTTTTAGAAATTAGAAGTGCAGGTCTGGGTAGGAAAAAAACAAACTCTAAAGAGCCATGGAAAAAGCCGATTAAACATCACATAAAGTTGCATTGAGCCAAAGTGCTATACTTATCATGAATAATATTATCATATAAAGAATACCACTTCTAAATGTTTCTTTTGATTAAATATGATGAACCAAAGATCCTTGACCAATAAAAGTTGTTATTAAGTTTTATAATTTACACTTTATCTTTTAAATGCATGAACAGAAACCTTAGGACTATAGAAAAAAATCTCTTTAAGATATATCAAAATCTGAATCTTCAAAAAACATTGCATTACAAATATGAAAAACACAATTCTAGAAGAGATGTGCTAGGTAAATTGAAGCATCTTACTAGAAAAGAGAGTTGAAGGACATGCATATAAGAATCAGGGGAAAAGAATAAAGAAGAAAATAAAGAAGTAGAAGAAGAAATGGAGAGGTGTATGAGGAAGGAAAGGAGGAATAAAAAGAATAAAGAAGAGGATGAAACAAGAAGAAGAAATGGGGTAAAAGTTACCTGTGTGAGAGAGGGCCAGTGTTAGTGATCATGCTCCTGGGCAATAGGTCGACGACAGTGGGTTTCAGTTCGCATGAGAAAGGGGGAGGCAAATTTTTCGTTCTGTCTAGGGCATGCGAATGAGAGTGAGAGAACGTGGGAGTAGGGGTGTCAATATTTGACACGACCCGAAAATCCGACTCAAACCCGACCCAAAAATTTTGGGGTAGGGTCAACCTGATACTGGTCGGGTTCGGGTTCAACATTTTGACCCATTTCAAAAATCGGGTCGGGTTAACCCTTTGACCCAAAATTGACCCAAAAGTGACCCAAAAACCTGATTTTGACCCAGCAACTCGAGCTTGACCTGATTTTGACCCATTTGACCCGAAAAGAGGAGATTGACCCATTTTTAACCCTAAAATTAGCATTTTTATTGTTGGAAACAGGTCATTCATTTTGGGTTGACCCAGACCTGAAGCAGGTCGGGTTCAAGTTGACTCGTATAGTGCCGGGTCAGTTTCGGGTTCGACCCGAACCTGACCCGTGACCCGAAATTGACCCCCCTACGTGCGAGAGTGAGAGTAGCCGGAGTGGTATAAGGTAAACGATCATTTTACAAGAGATGCGATGACGTGCGAATAGGCAAAATATTAAAGGGCTTAAATTAATTCAGTGGTTTGTAAGCTAAGATTAAGATTTTATTTAGGGAGATTCACAAGCGACTTTTTAATAGTAATATAGATATAGATATATATTAGTGTAAAAACACGTGCACATGATGTGTATATGCTATATCAAAGTTTTGTACGAAGGTCCAGCACTTACACAGATAAAGAGATAGGGTGCATCATTTGTAGGAGACACCAAAATTTTTATATGAAAAACCATAGGGCCTAATCCAGTTTAAATGAATCCACCAGTATTTATAGTTTATTACAAATGAGGCCCTTCCTTGTGGGAAGGCCGTAGGTTGATGTACATGTTGGTGAAAATTTGAAAATAGGTTTTGAAAACTATTAGTTTTCTTTGGAAATTTAAAAGCGACTTTTAGATTTGAATTTTAAGAGCGAACGTCCCATTAGAAAATTCATACAACTTCGAGAAGTGGAAATAAAATTTTAAAATGGGGTTCAAATCTAAAATTATAAATCCCACCTTGAATATCATAACCAGATTCGAGATAGTACCACATATGACCTCGAAAGGTCAAAATGGAGTTTGATCTAATTTTTAGTTATGATATTCTAAGTAGATTATCGTTAATCTCATACACAAACCTTGTGAACAAATGATATAGCTCCCTTAAGGAAGGGGATATCATTGCTTAATAATTGTTTAGGCATGACAATAACGATCGTCTCTAATTGAAATTTTCCAAAGAGTACTGATTTGAGCTTTAAAATTTTCTTTTGGGAAATTTGAGACTGTCTAGAATTCAATTCTGAAACCGAGTAGACCATTAGAGATGATATATAGCCTCGTAAGACAAAGATAAAATCTCATAACAGGTTCAGATCCAGAATTATAATATTTATTTAGGCTATCATAGTCACATGCTAGGATTTGAAAACCTAGGGGCTCTATGTTTCATATAGTTACCTCACTAAAGGAAGTCAACACTGCGATTGATTTGCTCTCGCCTTGGAAAGGCAAGATGGTGGGAGGAGGAAGTTGTCTAAGTATCTCCACATTTCCTTGCAAATAATATGAAGAGAGAATTACGTGTCAGAATTCTGCATATTCAAATGTACAAGCTAACATGTATATATAAGCATGATGATGATATAAAGATGATTAATACAAGCTAGATGTTATTTACAACATCTTAAGATCATCTCAACACTTTACAATTCATAATAAGTAATTGATGCTTGTAAGACTTACAAATAACTAAACAAATAAATAATAACTCTTTCCCTTTATTACAATAATTTAATGAAAGGAATATAAAGAAAAAAAAAAAGAGATACAATCATAGTTCAATGAAGTTGCATATGTATTTAATGTCGAAGCATAAAAGAATATATGAAATTATCCAATCTAATCATGGCTCTTTGAATAATGAATATATACATGCTATTGGGATGCAATTATGCATAATAACTTTCCAATATTGATATAATTCGTTAATATCAAACATATCTATATAGTCTCTTACTTTATATTTATGTAAGTGCATGCCAAATCTGCATATGTGGTAATGGGCAACATGTTCAACATATAACTATTAAAATATGAAATGACCATCTCATTTTACACATCAGTCTAATTGGTATGGAAGGATCGTACCATTTGAATTAATTAACAAAAGAAATATTTACATAAGTTCCATTTTAAAAAGGATTATTGCATTTAAATTGATTTTTAATGCTATCTTTTTTTTGTTGTTGTTGAATAAGATCCCACGCAATTTATTTAATCAATATACATTTGAGTTAATAAAATTTTGACAAAGCCTTGCAATTAGATAGGGCCATTAGAATGAAAAACTAATAAAAATATATGAGAAATTAAGCAGTTAATGTGAATGAATCTATTGGTCACATTCCTTTTCATTTATTTTTTAATATGCATTCCTGAATCGATATAATATAAACCATAGAAATTTCATTCATACTAACAAGATCGATTTAAGCTGAACATATCTCCTCTTTTTGCTTTATTCATTTCTATTTTAAGGAAATAGAAAAGTAAACCATAGAATATTCATTCATACTAACAAGACCCGAACATGTCTCCTCTTTTTTTTCTTTATTCATTTTGATTTTAAGGAATTAGAATAAGGGACTAAAACATGTCTATTTGAAAATGAAGCAATGCAAAGTACAGCCACTTGGTTGTAACAATAGAAAATTCATTGCTGGATAGTTTAGTAAAATATACATGTAGAAATGTATACTTTTTTTTACAGATTTTTTTCCTCCACAAGCTTTTGTTCATGTTGGCCAAGACGCCTATACAATCCACTTTCTTTAAGGGGAATCATATCATCTACTTTTTTTAAAGGGATAAGATCATCACCTTTAAGCCCTTATCATGTAATTTTTTAGCTTTGTATCCACTTTCTTTAAGGGGAATCATATCATCTACTTTTTTAAAAGGGATAAGAGCATCACCTTTAAGCCCTTATCATGTAATTCTTTAGCTTTGTAATTAAAAAGAAAGACAAAATAATAAAATGAGGCTAAGGTGACGAAGTGAGAATGTATAACAAGAGATCCAAGGTTATTTCCAATGGTTAATAAACTTTTCCTTTAAATTTTTTACTTTAATGGCTGAAATATTTTGTAATTAGAGGTGAAAGGTTTTTCTTATGGCTTGGTTTAGGTTTGAGATTATAACATAGATATATATAAAGGATTTGAGATTATATAAAGGATTTGAGATTATTTTGTTATAGGATACAAATATGTTAATAATTCAAAATATAATAAATTACACATTAATATCTTTGCCAAAAAAAATTATAATATATAAAATATGCTCTCGAATATGCTAATTTGGTTTAATTATAAATTTTCATAAATAGGGCTTTGAGGAGGCTAAAAATATGTAAAATTTAAATGTTTATTATTTTTTATAATTTGTCGACCATTAATTTTGAAAATTTTATTTTTATAATACTCCAATTATTATTTTTAAGTTATTTTAAAATATATATTATATTGCTTGAAATATATTACATGTTATAATATGGGATCTTCTTTTTGAAATATTAATTTTTAGCTTAAATAAAGTTCCTTTTGGCTTGTTGTCATGCTTTAATTTCACATTCACACATCTAGGATGAATTAACTTGTTTATCTAGATAAACTCAATTGAAATAATGAGACTTAATTTCTTAATAATATATTTATTATTATCAAAATCTAATAAACAAGTTATTAGAACTTCACTATATCAACAATATTTATTATTTTTTATGATAATAAATTTACTTGAGATTTGTGTAAAAATATATGTGATAATTTATCATAGTCAAGGTGGACAGTTGACAAAATCATTCGATGGTCCATATTTTGATACTTATAGTCAGAATATAAAAATTTAGAACATATAATCAAAATTAATAATGTGGGGAAAGCCATGGAGATGAAGCTTTACATGATAGTGATATTTGTTTTGACTACTATGTTATTACCAAAAATATAAATAAAGTCTAATTTAAATGGAACAACATATTGTAGGTGGATTCAAAGTCTATAACTCTTAAACAAATACATAATTACCTCCTAAATCTATTGATGGATCAGTAAAGCAAGATAAATTTATAGAATCTTGATTTATGTTAGGATGTGAGGCATTTATAATGTTTTGGAGAATTTCATTTGAGGTATGTGACTAGCCTTGATAGAAATAAAATAGTGTCAAGCTTTAGATCTTGATTAAGGACTAAAGCAGAGAGATCTACTATCTTATCCTCCTTTCTCTTCCACGTAGCATTAGAATTCCTGTATGTATGGAACATAAGGATTTTATCATAGTCATTGGGGGAGATACATAAGTTCAGATAGTCATCCCCATCAAACTGATAATTTAGGGTGTGGAGGGCTTGGTTTATTACTACTATGTTGAAAGGTACCCACTTTCCTCTAACAAAGAAAGCATCGTTATTGGGCTCCTTTGTATTTGCAAAGAACCCCCGTATAATATGTATCACAACAAGGCTCGATATAGTCACAAAGACATCCCTTTTTTTTAACTATAAGCGTTTGTACCCCCCTCCCAAGGATAACTAAGCCTCCCCCAGGCATGAGTGTTTTGTTGAAAATCAAGTTGTTATACTTTTCCTTAGTGGTGAGACTAACAAATCTTCTAGCATTGTGGGAAGTTGAGCTTGATCTTTGCTTTCCCATTTATGAGTTTAGGAGCCATTTGAATATGTTGAGAAAGAAATTACACAATTGTGGAGGATTTTGGATGTAAGAGGTCAAGAGAAATCTAAAGGAAGGTTAATCTCTCATTATAAAAGAAACAATGCTACAACGCTAAATATTATAGCACCTCGATGCAAATAAACTGCTACAATGTTAAACTAGCATAGCATTGCAGCGCTATACCTTGGATTCCTACCACTGCCTAACGTAGCTACCAACCACTGCAATGCTAGACATATGAACTTTATTGTGATGTTGGTTTAGTTATGGCACTACGGTGCTATGAGTTTAAGGGCTGAGATACTAAGTTGATTAGCACTGTGGTGCAAATCAAAATTTTAAAATTTTTATTTCTTTTTCAGTTTTCATCATGCATCTTATTTTCTTATACGTCAATGTGCCAGAAACAAGATAAATAACACATACTCTAACCAAGATAAAATAACAAAATAGATATAATCTTTTGGGTTTCCTCCTAACAAACGATACATTTAGTATCTTCAACAAGGCTATGCTAATCATTATTCAAGACTAGCCAATGCTAAGACACTCCTAGATCGATCTAGATCCCCACCCAAATAAGGCTTAAGTTTATGATCATTAGCTTTACATGAATGGCTAGACTTTCTATAATGAATTTCTATAACTCTACAAGGATAAACTCTAATGACAGTGAGTAAACTTGATCATCTAGACTTTAACTTTCTTGGAAATAATCTTAATTTAGAATTACACAATAATAGCTCTTATTAAGGTGTAAATTCTTTCCTAATCCTACAATCATGTCATTTCTTACTTTGCTCTATAAAACTTTTTTACATTTTTGTATGCATCTAATATGAATTCCTCAAGTTCAATCAAATACAACAATCTCTTTTCCTTTATAGCCCAAAAAGCAATATGTTCTAATTCTACTTGCAAGTGGCAAGCTTTACCAAAAACTAATCTATAGGAACACATTTCAAAAGGAATCTTAAATGTACTTTTGTAAGCCCAAAAAGCATCATCAAATCTAATAGACCAACCCTTCCTATCCTGATCAAGTTCATTTATATATTTTCTTATCAAATTTGGTCATACCATATTTTAGTCTTATTAAAACTTATTTTTAAGTTTTCTTTTCAAAGTTCATGTCAAAATCTAGATTTAAGAAAACTAATCCAATTATATATTTTATTTAAATAATATAAATACCAAACATAATTAAATTTATGAATTTTAATCAAAATGTATAATTATAGGTTAATTTTCTAGTTTTTTATAATGTTTAAAATTTTTATATAATTAAATAATAAAATGATTTATTATTCTCTAACTTTTATTTTCAATTGTAGTAAGACTTAATTTGGGTTAATTAAAATTTATGATCTTAAATTAGTTTGAAGAGTCTTAATGAGTGCCATTAAAGTCAAATGAATTGATGACATTAAAGCAAAAAAAAAAATTACAGTCCACAAGCTTCATTAATTGTTATTAATCACAATTAAACAAACTTTTAAATTAAGGCTTTGTTTGGGACAGCTTTCTTTCTGCTTCTTAATTTTATAATTTTTGTATTAAGAAGCTGCTTTAAGAAGCAGAAAGAAAGCCGTCCCAAACGAAGTGTAAGTCAGCATCAATCAGAAAGAGAATATTCGCATTATCTTGCAAAGCTGAAAAAGCACTTCACATGTAGAAAGGTAGCATTGTCTGTCACTTAGGTTTCTTTTGGAACAACTTTCGTACTACTTTCTAAAATAATTTTTTTATAGCTAATTTAATTATAAAATTTTCAATTAATTTTTTTAGAAAGAAATAAAAAATTATCCCAATGATTTTTTTCTAATGATTTTCTTCTAATGATTTTGTTTTAAATAGTTATTCGTGAGATTGGGTATGCGGCCGAGTGGTCGAGGGAATAAATTCCTCCCATCTCACCCAGACTCAAATCCTCTAACCGTAAAAAAGAAAAAGCTACTGGTTAGGCTACATAAGCTAATCAGCTAATGCTCATTGGTAGATAACTTTCCGTTCTTGAAAATTTTAACTTTTTAATTTGGTTAAAATTTTCTTACTTTCTCTTATTTAAAATAATTTTATTTCTATTTTTTTATTTCTAGATAAAAAATTGTAGGTATTAATTGGATTATTTAATATTATTGATACGTCATAAAAAATCATCTTAATCGAGCACAAATCTCGAGAAATGTCCAATTTGAAAACTTTCAAAATTAAATCGGGGACCGTCCTAACTTTGATTTAAGGAAACTTATAGTCAAACTAAACGTCCTGAAGAGACGAATCCAACGATACTAAAATCAGTCCAATCCGAGCCCAAATGGGCCCAAATTGATGTTCCAAAGTACATTTGAAAGATTTAAAGCAAAAATTGGATGAACAAATAATATCTAAAAATATATCCAAAGTATATTTGAAAAGACTCGGTCTTATCTTCATTGGACCACTGCCCGACCTCCAATTGCCGTCCAACTTCCACTAGGCCATCAAACGCCATCGGATTTTCATCTGGCCGTCAACCAGCCCTGGATTTTTATCCGGCCGCCGATTGCCCCAAGATTACACTACATCATATTTTTTCATTATTATACATATATTTTATTGCATTTTATTGAATTGAAAAGAATTAATCTCAATTAAAAAATTACCAAAACATTTCAACCGCACAAAAAAAAAAAAAAAACCTTATCTACAATACTAAGTTAAAAAAATTAAAAAAAAAGTTGAGAAAAGATTGAAGAGTCACCATCAGTGTCATTAAAGTTAAATTAGATGATGGCGTTAAAGTAATATAAATTTATGAGAGTAACATTTCGGTGGATCTCCATTACATTACTAAGTGGCAGACAGCTAAGGCTTTTATGCCTGTGACGTCCATTGGACTTTAATGCTATCAATGTATTGGTAGAATGGAAAAAAATAATCAATAAATTACGATTATTATTATTGAGCTTGTGCTTATCAAATAAAAACCAACTTAATCTTCATCGTATCATATCACTCTAATTTGTGAATCAAGCGGTTGAAATTAACAATTTAGTCTCATGATAAAAATATTCAATTTTGGAGCTTCAAGCATTATAAAAATTAGGTTTCTCGAAAAGATTTTTTAATAAAACATTTTTTATTTGAAAAAAAAAATTATATTTAAAAACTAATTTAAAAGTAGTCAACTAATAAGCAGCTTAAGCATTCTTCACATCATTATTTTACTATCTTTTAAAATAAATTTTTAAGTACAAGATTTTTTTTAAATGATTATTTTTTTCACTAAAAAGTAAAAATTTTAATTAGGAAGCACTAAAAAATTGTCCAAATGAAACCTTAGTGTGCCTTGGCTCGACCATTTCCTAAAGTTTTATTGTTTATGCGAAGCCACATTTGATCATTGTCAGCTAGAATTCCTTGGCGTTGTTGATGTCACCGCTAGGCCGTCGGATTTCAAAGGAACGGTTGAGATGAAGTATTCAAGGATTTCCCTTATCTTAGCCAGCAGGATATCGCAAAGAGCCGGTAGACTATCAGATCTGCATCTCTTCCAATCTCCTTTTTTTTCTTACTCTTCAGTTTCTCTGCTCTGCATCGATCGTCGACGATTGCCATGGCGGATATGATTCTTGATCCAATCATGGAGAAGCTCATCAGCGCTGGCTTCCGTTACCTGAAAGATCAAGTCAGATGGCAGACAGGCATGAAGGAGGAGCTGGAAAGGCTGCAAGAGAATCTCCCCAAGATCCAAGCTGTTGTTCACTTTGCTTCCAGCCAAGAGCAGATCACATACCAAAATCCGGGTCTTAACAAATGGCTATGGCAGCTACGAGATGCTATTGATGATGCAGATGACGTTTTGGACGAGCTGGAGTACATGGAACTTGAAAAACAGGTGACCAAAGACAAGAAGCTGAGAAGGGTGCGTTCCATCATGAAATCCATGAAGAAAAAACTTGTCAAAATTGGTAAACGTGCTCTCAGAATTGATCCCAACTTGAAGCGACTGGAGGAAGCTCTGCAGAAACTTTATGGAGTTTCAACTGGTGTTGCTTCTTTCCTTTATCTTGTAAATGACGCTAAGAAGGAGCATCAGAAGCAGCAGCTTGAGCTGCACGGAGCACGTGAAACGGGAGCCTTGCCTAAAAATGATCTCATTGGGCGGGGCAAGGATAAGGAGCTTGTTATGGAGTGGCTGAGGAATTCATCAAATGAGCAACGGGGAACTGATTTGTACAGAAACATTTCTCTTCTATCTATAGTCGGCCATGGTGGTATGGGGAAGACAACCCTTTTGCAACATGTTTATAATGATGAAATTACAAAGGAATTTGGTCGTAAAATGTGGGTTTGTGTTTCCAACAACTTTGATGTGAAGAAAGTCATTGCAGATATGTTGCAATCTCTTAAGATGGAGAAGCCTCGTTGTGACACACTTGATGCACTTCAAA
>NW_021343165.1:33628-43105 GCF_001605985.2 Dendrobium catenatum
ATATATATATATATATATATATATATATATGAAATGTGAAGAATGCTATCTCAGCATGGACCTGTTTGTATGTACTCAAATATCTCAGTATGAATCAATTTGTATGTACTCAATTTTATTTATGTATCACTTCGTGGTCTTTTTATATAGAGTTTAAATGCATGGCATAATAGATTGGGCCACCCTAACAAGAGGATCCTTGATGCTATAGCAAAGAGCAATCCCTCGCTCAATATATATATATATATGAAATGTGAAGAATGCTATCTCAGCATGGACCTGTTTGTATGTACTCAAATATCTCAGTATGAATCAATTTGTATGTACTCAATTTTATTTATGTATCACTTCATGGTCTTTTTATATAGAGTTTAAATGCATGGCATAATAGATTGGGCCACCCTAACAAGAGGATCCTTGATGCTATAGCAAAGAGCAATCCCTCGCTCAAAATACCTGTATATATCTCAATTTGCACTTCTTGTAAAGCCACTAAAGGAAACAAGCTTGTTTTTTAACCTTCCAAACGTAGGAGTAATACAATTCTTGATTTGATTCACTCTGATATTTAGAGACCTTCCACGGTTGTTTCTAACCAAGCTTATCAATACTATGTTCTTTTTGTTGATGATTTTTCATGCTTTACATGGATATTTCCTAGGATCCACAAATCTGAAGTTACTAATATATTGATTAACTTCAAAGAAAAAATTTAAAATCAAACCTCTCATAAAATAAAATGTATAAGGACCGACGGAGGCACTGAATATGTCAATTATCATTTTACCCAATTTCTCAAACACCATGGCAATCAACACCAAATTTTCTGTCCTCACACTCCGGAGCAAAATGGCATGGTTGAACGTAAACACCGTTATGTCATAGAAACCATAAGAACACTCATATCCAAGTCATCTGTTCCATATAAATATTGGCCTTATGCGACCTTAACGGCTACATATCATATTAATTGGATGCCTTCTACTAATACAAATAATATCTCTCCATATGAAATTCTGTACCATCGCAAACTTGACTAATATCTTTGCATATTTGGCTGCGAATGCTTTCCCTTAATTCCTAATCATCTCCATCACAATCTTCAACCCAAGACCAACTCATGTGTTTTCCTTGATTATTCAGACATATACAAATGATATAAATGCCTTAAACTCACCACCAACAAGGTGCATATATCTCGTCATACCACCTTCAACAAAAATTCTTTTCCATTTGGTAACTCTACTTCTACCTCTATTACATCTTCAGAGACTTTCTCTCCCTTCCTATTAACTCCTATATCCACTATCATTCCATCTCACAATACTTGTTCAAAACATGATCAATTCACTATCATATTGCCTAATACTACTATCACGGAGAAATCTCCTGGTTCCTTCTCTACTAGTTCTCAATATACTGAAGTGGATATTATTCCCAGTCTACCTGCTATACCATCCCACACCTTGTGTCATCCGATAGTTACTATAACTCAAACAGTTAAACCTAGTTAAAGGCTTAATCTTCTTCATGAACATACCAGTTCTTCTTTCGATTATGATCCAAAAACATATGCCGAGGCTAGAAAACACTTCGAATGATGAAAAGCCATGGCGAACAAATTCTTTGCGTTACAAAAATAAAATACTTGGCAACTTGTCTCTCCACCTCCTAATGCTCAAATCTTAGGTTGCAAATGAACATATTGCACTAAGCGTCATGCAAATGGTTTGGTACAACACACAAAGCTCGTCTCGTGGCAATGGAAAACCGTCAAGAATATTATATTCACTACAACAAAACATTCAGTTTGGTGGCCAAGCTTCCTACCATTCGCATTCTATTGATCGTGGTACTTCATAACTGCTAGCAGGTTCAACAATTGGATGTTACAAATGCCTTCCTTCACGGTAAATTATTTGAAGTTGTCTACATGACTCAACCAAAGGGTTTTTAAGATTCTTCAAATCCTGAACATGTTTGTCTCCTAAAGAAGGCCATCTATTGACTCAAACAAACACCACAATAATGGTATAACACCTTCATGTCTTATATTCTCTCCCTTGGTTTCATTCATATCAAATCAGACCCATCTTTGCTAATCAAAAACCAGTCGGATACAAACATTTTTCTACTTATGTACGTCGACAATATACTGATCACATGTAACAAACCCGATGATATAACTGATCTATTAAAATAGCTCAATAGTACCTTTACTATGAAAAATCTTGGAGCCGTTCATTCTTTTCTTGGCATTCAAATTACTCATCAAAATGATAGCTATTTATTATCTCAAAAAATTATATGCTAACTCAATTCTACATCAAGCATATATGACTAACTATAACCCGCTGTCAAATCCTCAAAGCACAAAACTACCAACTCAATTTCCTGAGGACAATATTCTTGCTGATCCTGTATCAATTAACTGGCTCTTTACAATACCTTACTTTAACTCATCCAGATATTGCATATGTGGTAAACTTGTTATCTCAGCACGTACACAATCCACTTTCTCAACATATCTATATGCTTAAACATTTGTTAAGATACATCAAAGGAACTATCTCATTTGGCAAACCTATTACCAAAAGCAACCTTATTCTTTAATTATTCTCCGATGTCAATTGGGTAGGAGATCTTATTGTTACAAATCTATTTTCTTAGATTATCATTTTGATGTTAGCAAACACTCTTGTTTCTCTACGACTCCCTTGCCTACTAACATTTCAGGACCACAAGATCAGAGTGTAATCGGAACCAGCTCAAGTTTGGGTAGACCAGGTCTGAATCAGTTTGTAATAAACTTTTTCCCTTTATTTAGTCAATTATAATCTTTGAGGTGTCTGATTCTAAGTAACCCTATACACACACACTTGAGTGATTTTTTTTGTCTGATTTAGAGTTTCAGTTTTTTACTCACATCGTCTTGGACGATATTTATATCGTCCTGGATGATTAAGTTCAAAATAGAAACCCTATTCAGGACATCTTGGTTAAGGCAGCCGTCATTAAGAAGATCGGCCTGGACGATAGGCTCAAATCAGAAAGAATCAGCTGTCATGATCTATTTAGGCATTCTTTATTTTTTGGAAATTATCCAGGATGATGATGTATCAGCCTGGATGATATGACACAATTATGCCTAAATTAATCTGACAATTAAGGAAAGCAATTAAGGCTTGATTGATACGATCACATCATCCTGGACGATCAGTTCAAAAACCTTAGTTTCTCCTGGACGATTAACATTGGCCAGCTCATGATCCGGGCGATGTCCTGGACGATCCACATCGGCCAGCCTAAATTTCGGGCGATGTTTTGGACAATTGTTCTCTGTTTTGAACTAATCATCCGGAATGATCGTGAGATCTTCCTGGATGATCAAGCTAATCTTGAATCATCCAGACCTCTTTTCTGAGCGATTGTCTGGCCGATAATGTGTGATCTGAACTAATCGTATATGACGATAATTTATCATCCTGGACGATATAAATAATTTTCTTCAATTCATCCCAGATCGTCCTGGATGATTAGGCTAAAATTGCATTGATCGTACGGGACGATATTAATATCATCTTGGACGATAATGTCGGTAAATTACAATTAATGAGCTATTCCGAAGCTATTCTATTTAAGACTTGTTCAATATTTTGAATAATCTTTTGCTGTTGTGTTGACCTGAGAAAGCCTAGAGGAGAGAGGGAGAGGGAGAGAGAGAGAGAGTATTTTATGAGGGGGAGCTTGTGAGGGGAATTTACAAGGGTTGCTCCAAGCATTGGTCCACTTCTTCTTCCACTAGAGTCTCTTATCCTTGGAAGGGTTTGGAGAGGTGAGTTTCAGCAATCGATCAAGGTTCTCTACCTGCTTCAGGAGGAAGCAAAAGGATTTGGAATCTATGCCTTGTCGGGGGTGGCAAAAAGGAGGTTTTACAAGGGCTTCTCCGCCTTGCTATGGGAGAAAAAGGAGAGTAACTTTTATAGTGCAATACTCAGAGGGCGCCTCCGGGGACTGGACGTAGGTCGAGTTGATAAACCACTATAAATCTTTGTGTTCTATTTCTACTGCTTCCGCATTTATTTATTTTTCCACACTTTGATTTTTGTGATGATTTTGGTTTATGATTATGCTTTGGTTTAAAGATTTTTTAAAAAATATCAATTCACCCCCCCCCCCCTCTAGGTTAGCCTCGGGCTAGTTCTTAATGGCTTAACATCCCTAACAAACTTTTAAGTGGTATCAGAGCGGGATTCAGAAAAATTGAGTTTGAAAACTTTTTGTATTTCGATCCATAGCTAACAACGGAAATCGTAACACAACGGAAGGATATTCTATCACACGACCACATTTGTTTGACAATCTTCTTTTTGATTTTTGAAAAACTCGCATGTCTACTTTTTTATAATCAGTTGATTATGTGGATGCTTATTAAAGAAGGATATTCTCCACCTTCTCGTGAACTTAATGGAATTAAAATTGAAGTACATTTTACTGAATGGAATTTTGATGAAAGTGATTTAGCATAACTTAATGCAAAGTATTTAAATTATTTTTTCTGTGCTTTAAAATCTAAAGATTATATGTGTATTTCTACTTGCTCTACTGGTAAAGAGATTTGGGATAGATTGTGCATTACTTATGAAGGAACCAATGAAGTTAAGCATTCTCGTTTGAATATTCTCTTGCATGATTACAAACTTTTTTGTATGAAATCTCATGAATCGATTTCTGAAATGTATACAAAGTTTACTCAGATAATTACTTCTTTGCATGCCTTAGGAAGAGAACTCAAGAACTATGAAAAAGTGAATAAAGTTTTGAGATGCTTGCCTTCCTCTTTTGATGCTAAAATCACTTCAATTACTAAATTCAAATATTTAAACACTTATTCGATTGACAACTTACTTAGTTCACTCATTTCCTACGAGCAAGGGGTGAATCAAAAAAATCTTGATGTAGGTGAGAAAAGAATGGAGAAAACTGTGGCATTGAAGGCCAACAACACGGACTTAGATTCTTCCGGGTCTGAAAGCGATGCAGTTTCCTTCATCACTAGGCAATTCAAAAGCTTTCTAAGGAAGAAGAAAAAGTATCATCAAAAGTGGAGTAAAGGTAAGGAAAACAAAAATTTTAAGAGTTCTAATGATATAATTTATTTTGAATACAAGAAGCCTAGACATGTGAAAGCTGATTGTCCTACACTTCATAATCACTTAAGAAAAAAAAAGAGTGAGGAGAAACCTAAGTTCAGGAAGGATAAGAAGTGAGTTCAAAAAATGTTCTGGACGGAATCTGCATCAGATTCCTCTGAGACTGAGCCTAAAGAGGAAATAACAAACTTGTGTTTAATGGTAGAAGATCATCTTGATCAAAGTGATGAAGAAGAAGTATGTAAACTAACCTATGATCAATTATTTGAAATATGTGAAATTCATGCATCATATAGAAAACTTAAGAAAACTCATGCTAGTTTTAAATTGGAGCTTTTGAATTTACAAAAAAGAGCATGAAATTTTGATCAAAGATCATTCAATAATTGATTCAAATCACATGGCTCCACTTAATGAATTTGATGATTTAAATAAAAATCATTCTGAATTAATTGATGAGCATGATTCATTAAAAGCTTCACACACATCACTTAAATATGATTTTAAGAAATCCAAACAGACGAAGCACAATTTCAGAATTGATAATGATGCTTTAGAAAGTACTAACTTGAGGCTTAAAGCTGAATTAGATACACTTAAGAGAAAGTGGATGACACCCACATTTAATCTAAAGTCAAGTCCTAGAAAGAGGCATTATACAAAATTGGATGACACCCACATTTAATCTAAAGCCAAGACCTGGGAAGAGGCATTATAACCCGAACCAATTAAGAAATCCTTTTTCTGGTGTTAGATGTTTTTTATGTGGCATGTTAGGACACATCTCACACACTTGTACTATTCACCATAGTACACATTGGATGTGGAGACCCAAATTGCATGATTCACAGCATAGAACATATGCATTGCATTCTACTTTTCATATGAAGGGACCCAACCCTGTTTGGGTTTCTAAATCTGACGATTGATGATTTTTGCAGAGTTGCTCTCACCAAAGACCTCGTGAGAGCATATGATACTTAAAAAAATAGAGGCTCACAGCTCTTAATTGCTTAAACTTGTTGCTTTCTTTAAATACATATGTTGATTAATGTTATTTTCTATTTTTTGTGCTAGCTTTTTCTTTTTAGTTGTTCTAGTTGTTGTTTGACCTCATTTTTGTATGAGGTCACTTTTAACTCCTCCCTAAGCTCTAGATCCTAGGATCTTCCTAGTTCCTATCCCTTAGGCCCAATTCAGATCTTAATTCAATTCAAACCCAGAACCCTTAGGCTAAAGGACTCAGGATCTAAAGCCATTTATAGGTGATTTTTCCATCACCTCAAAACCGAGTCAATTGGCATCTGATTCAGGGTCTGTCAATTACATATTCATGTGACATATCTCCAGTGTCAACCCTCAAAATTTGAGCTCATTCGGAGGACTCTAATCCCATAAACTTAATCTAGTTCCAAAGGTTGCAAAACCTTCAAATATTTACAATCAATACCAGTAGGCCTTTTATCTAGTGAAATTTGACATTAGAGCTCCCTCCAAATCTTTTGATCACTCCTAATACCTTCATATTGACTTGTTAAGCAATAATCCACATCTTTTTAGATTCAATTTGACCCAGAATTGACTTGAGACCAAAATGCCCTTAAAGGGAGATTTTTGGACTTTTGGCCTAAACTCAACTTGATTTGACTTATCAACCTTTGAAATCTTCTCCAAATGTCATTCCAATAGATCCTAAATCACTTTAGGAACACATTGAACCCAAACTTACTCTTTGGTTTGACCTGATTGACCAAGTCAACCATGGTTGACCAAAATGCCCTTAATGGATTTAAACATCCATTTTCAACCCAAATAACCAATCCAATGTATGGGTTCACTTCCATTGATTTCAAAACACTCATTGTACTTGTTTGACCCAAACTTAACTTATGGTTTGACCAATTTGACAAAGTCAACTATGGTCGACCAAATCAACCCTTAACCTACACACTTGTCAAATTTAATCATTTAACTCATTTGAATCAAATCAACCCTTCAAAATTATCTATTTGGACACCCTTTAAATGTCCAAAGACTTTTAAGTCAATCATCCTGTTGGGTTGACTTGGTCAACCCATTTGGAGAGGTCTTCAACTTCATTTATTTGCTCAAAGCCTCAACCCTTTGATTCTAAAATCCTTAGTATAGTTTTCTACAGCTCCCTTGACCTTCATCAAGCCTATCCCAGTCATCATTGATTGGTCAATAGGTCAATGAGTCAACAAACTCATTTCAAGCCCATGGAAAGAGGCCAAATCATGGCCACATCACCAAGTCACCTTGGCAATCCATGGCTTAGTCTAGAACCTGCTCAAACATGATATGATGTGACCCATTTCCTCCCCTAATAGAGCTTAAACCAGCCCCTTAAATAAGGCTTGGCTTGGGTTTAGACAAATAAGGGAAAAGGTGTGGTCCCTCTTCATATGGACCATGAGAAGTCACACTCAAATATCAGCCCTATTCCATAGCTTTGGGTAGCCCTATTCCATAGCATAGGCCGGTGTTTACTTTACTGCTGTGTGCCATATTTTTTATGATTTTTACTGCATATTGTGGATGAAATTGCTTTGATGTGTCTGTTTATTTTTTCTACACTTTGTGGATGGATTGATGTGTTTAGCGACTATATTACCCTTAGGATAGGAACGATCTCGATGTTTACACAGTTTTCTGCAGGTGGGCACGCTCATGCAGGGCAATAAAAAGGGGGCTAAGTTAATAAAAAAAATCAATTATAAATGCTTGCACACATGCTTCAGCTACTAAAGCTCCCAAATAAAAAGAAGTGTGGTCAGTGTGTTTACTTTCTTTTCTACACGTATATAACTGCTTGGGAATGAAATATTTTGATTCATTAACTTTTTAGGATAACCCTGCAGGAGAGTCTAGAATTTTAAATTTTCTATAAATATAATTTGTATATTTGTTAAGTGTTGTGAAAGTTAGATTTTTAGTTGGGATGCATAGGTCCAAAGCTTAAACTCCAAAGAGAAAAAGAAACCCCTTAGGGGAGTAGCCCTTTTCTATTTGGAGATCCAAATTTGGATCACACATCTTCCATACAAAAAGAGGAAAAAAATGGCCTTCCTCTTAAAGGAAGTTTACTCTTATCCATTTGGGTAGCTTACTACGAAGAATCCAAGTAGGCCGAAGAAAAGGAGCCCAAAGGAGAACGAGATTAAAGACTTGAAGACTAAGAGTATCCCACTCAAAACTACTTGCATCATTATTTGGTTTAGAATCCGGGTTGTTGTAAGTGGTGCCCGACCACTTTCCCTTCTACAAGACCCTGGTTTGTAATAAGCAAGGCAATTTCGCCTATGGACATTTATTGATTAATTATTTTATATTTGATGTGTTGAATTGATTGCCTTTAAGATTGTCTGTTTTTCTTAGTTTTTTGGTGTTTGTGTGCCGCGTTTATTTTTGCCTGGACTCATGAGGCTCGTGAGGGTGTAAAAAATTTTATATTCATAACCTTAAAATTTAAAATTTTAGTGAGTCTAAACAACATAGAAAGCTAACGAATCTAGGGAATTAGTCGGGGATCGACCCTAGGGTCGCATGCATATTTCTGCATTACTCTTTCCTTGCTTTAGACCGTTCCCCATCTGCTGGTAGAGTCCGGATAGTCTGACCTATGAGGACGAGGTGCCAGATCTGGGGAAGTCCAATCTTCTAAAAAATTATTTTCTAAGCCTGTTTTTAAAATTTCAAGCATATTTGATTTGAAGTTGTTAACCAGCACGCATTGCATTAGAAACAAATCTAAAGAGTCAAAATTTAACTGCATTAGTCCTTAGCATTTTGCACCCTACATAAGTCAGAGGGGCCAATTAGGAAAATCTTTAGATGTCGGCCCCAATTCTCCAAAACTTTATATACAACGTCCCTACCACTCTTTCATAAAAGACCGGACTCATCTCTTTTAAATCGATTAGGTGGTTAGCAGACTCCCAAATTCAGGCTGGGGTAATTCCAAATTTTGCGCTGCATTAGTTAGGTTTGGATGACTGTTGTCCAGCGTCCAAATTGTTAAGATAGTTGCTATTTGAATGTTTTACATTTTTACAACTTATATAGTTTAGATGATTCCAAACATTATTGTTCAAATGTGTAGTTAACTCCTAAAAATTTTTAGAAGATTTATATTTGCTCTTATGTGTACTAACATTTCAGGAAAAATGAACTCCAGACTACGAAGACTTCAAATCAAATTCAGAATGAGATACTTTGTAAAATTTGAAGTTTGCACTTCTTTGAAATTAAATTGAAAGGGAGTGATTGTAATTGAGTGAATAAAAACATACACACACACATA
>NW_021343165.1:43845-57061 GCF_001605985.2 Dendrobium catenatum
TGGGGATTGTGTAAAAGGACGACAGTTCTCTGCTGCACCGGGTAGTGATGAAAAGAGTGTGTTGTAAAGGCTTCTCCGCCTTGCTATGGGTACAAAAGGAGAGTCACTATTGGTATTAGTGCAATACTCAGAGGGTGCCTCTGGGGAGTGGATGTAGGTCTGGTTTTAGACCGAACCACTATAAATCTGGTGTCATTTACTTTATTATTTTTACGTTTCCGCATTTTATTTTTAGTCTTAAAAAAACTCTGTGGTTGAAAAACTTTTTCTACAAAAACTTAAAAGAAATATTTTCATTTCGGTTCAACATAATTTTAAAAAAGAGGGTTTAAATTTTTTTAACTACCAATTCACCCCCCGTCTTGGTAGCCTTGGACATTAACTTAGGCTTAACAACCTAATTACTAGACTCAACACAAATTAGATTTAGGATCCGGGGCAAATTTTTTAATTGTGGATCTATGGTTCATGATTTTGATGATAGCAAACATTCCTATTTCTCTATGACTGCTTTATGTACTGACATTTCAGATTCACACGATCGAACTGCAATTTGAAACCAGCTCAAGATTGGGTAGACTAGGATTGAGTCAGTTTGTACCTTTTTCCTTTCTTGAGTCTTTTGCATCTAGTGTGGTACCTGATGATTTGTAACTTGGTAGAAAATCTCTTTTCCCTTTATGATTTCTGTTTTTGGTAACATCGTCCAGGACGATAGTAATATCGGCTGGGACGATCTGTCCAAAATTAGAAACCCTAATTAGGGCATCATCATTAAGGCAGCCGTCATAAACTCATATACAAATCAGCCTGGACGATACTTGTATCGGCCAGGACGATATGCTCATTTAAGAAAGAATTAGCCGCCATGATCAGATTAGGCATTCTGTATTTTAGGAAATCGGCCAGGACGATATACACATCGTCCAGGACGATCTAATTTAATTATGCCTAAATTGATCTGGTATCTTTGGAAAGTATTAATGGCTGATTGATACGATCTGATCGTCCGGGACGATCATAGGATCGGCTAGGACGATGGCCTGGACGATTTACATCGGCCAGCCTATATCCAGGGCGATGATCAGGATGATTGAACTGGTTTTAAACTCATCGTCCAGGACGATCGTGAGATCGGCCAGGACGATGTAACAAAGTTTCTTCTGATCATCCCAAATCATCCCGGGCTGATGAGCTGAATTTGTACTGATCGGCCAGGACGATATATCTACCGTCCTGGACGATAATGTCGGTAACTAGCATTAATGAGCTCATTTTGAGAGCTTCTATTTAAGCTATGGCATGGCTACTTTTGTAAGTGTCTTTGGAAGCCATTGGAGCTTCGTTCTTGTGGGGGAAACTTGAAAAGAGCGCTTGAAAGGGAGAGAGGAAAAGGTGGAGTTTGAGAGAGGGAGAAGATCCTGTGAGGGGGGCTCAAGGGAGTGTGGAGGGGGTTCCACACGGTTGCTCCGGCGAACTCGCACCTTAGTACCATCGGATTCAAGGCTTGTCTCGAGGTAAGTTCACCAAAGAAGAAGTCTCTTTGGTGTCAAAGGACCCGGTGACTCCGCCGCACCAGGGAAGGTGGAAGTGATTTTGTAAGGGCTTCTCCGCCTAGCTGTGGGGGCTAAAGGAGAGACACTTGTGTTAGTGCAATACTTGGAGGGTGCCTCCAAGGAGTGGACGTAGGTCAAGGTTTGACCAAACCACTATAAATGCAGTGTATTCTTTTCTTATTATTACTTCCGCATTTTAATTTCCACACTTTGGTTTTCGTTGTGGTGAATCTAGATTTTGGATTGTGTTTTGTTTTAAAGTACCGATTCACTTCTCTTTTAATTAGCTTTGGGACTAAGTTCATAAGGCTTAACATCCCATCGAACTTTCAAGTGGTATAAGAGCGGTTTTCATAAAATAAGTTTTTAAAAGCTTTTGAATTTTCGATCCATGGCTAATGTTTCAAATCATATTGTTACGGAAGGTTATTCAATCACCAGACCACTTTTATTTAAAAATATGTCATTTGATTTTTGGAAAACTCGCATGTCAATTTTCTTGCAATCGATAGATTTTCGTATGTGGCATATGATTTTAAATGGTTATTTTTCACCGTCACGAGTTTTAGATAGAATCAAAATTGATATTCCTTTTAATCAATGGAATAGGGATGAACGAATCAATACTCAATTGAATGCAAAATCATTAAATTGCTTTTTCTGTGCTTTAAATTCAGATGATTTTATGTTAGTTTCCATATGCACAACGGGTAAGGAAGTTTGGGATAAACTACACACCATATACGAAGGCACGAATGAAATTAAGCAATCCAAGTTGAATTTGTTAATGCATGATTTTGAATTATTTTTCATGAAACCTTTTGAAACGATCTTAGACATGTATACCAGATTCATTCAAATTGTAAACTCATTGCATGCTTTAGGAAAAGATTTTTCAAATTTTAAAAAAGTTAACAAAATTCTTCGATGTCTACTGGATAAATTTTATTCTAAAGTTGTTGCTATTTGTGAGTCTAAAGATTTGAATATATATTCTATTGATAATTTGATTGGCTCACTCATGGCCTACGAGCAAGGTTTGGGTCAAAGACTTTTGGATGCAGGCGAAACGATTGTTCTAAAAGCTGAAGATACGGAAAGAGGAATCTTAGTTGGTGACGATAGAAAGGGCTTGTCAAGCAAATCACAAAGCTCACCAAAGCATAAGCAAAAGTGAAAAAAAAGGTAAAATTGGTAAGGATATTAATATTTCTTCTGACGTTATTTGTTTTAGATGCAGGAAACCTGGACATATAAAAAATGAGTGCCCTAATTTAAGAATTCTCCCTGCAAAAGAAAAGGGTAAGGCGAAGTTAAATTTAAGCTGGGGAAATAATGAAAAGCAAAAAATCTTATGGGCAGATCTGGTTTCTGAAGCATCAGACCAAGAAAGAGATAATGGATAAAAGCCTTATTTGTGTTTTTCTTTGTTATTTTTTTATTTTATTTTTATTTTTTATTAGATTTTTTAATTTTACTTGTTTACACATTCACTTTTCTAAAAATGAAAAATTTACTTTCTAATTTTTTCTTGAAATCTTTAGTAAGTTGTGATTGACTTCTCTAAAAATAATCAAAGGAAGGAAACTCATATTTTTTACTTTCAATCTCTGTTTCCTAAAAGAGTTTTTTTTTTACTTTAGATTTAAAATCTTCTTTATCTTTTAAATTGGTTTTTGAAACTAAATTTTTTATCTCCATACATTTTATTTATCGCATACGAATCTTTTGCAAGTTGTTGAATCTAATTCAAAATTTTTTTAATCAAGAAATTCGTTTTATCAATAGTATGGGTTTACTTGTTGTATTTAAGATTTAAGAAAGGTAGCATAGTAAAAAAAAAATGGCTAATGATGCCAAAAATAAAAGATGCGCAAAGCGTCAAATTAAAAAATATAGAATACACAAAGTGTATCAAAAGATGCGCAGTGCGCCAACCAATTATCAAGAGGCATAAAATGAGCCCACAAAATTTTAATGCTTACCATTCTTATACTTCTTAAAGCTCAAGAAAACCCTTGATTTTTCGATGCTTGAGTTTGAAAATCTTGATTAATGATTCAACAAATCATGCATTAATCTTCTATTATATATATTTTATGAAAGAAGTTTTGAAAAATTACTGTTTCTTTCTCTAATTTATTCCTTGATTTAGATATTGAATTAAAAAGTTTTTGAGCCGTTTTAAAGAACATGAGTTTGGATTATCAAATTCTGAATTTCTAAACTTTTCTGGGCTATGCGTTGTCAATCCAATTCTACTAAGTTTTTAATTAAAACCCAGAGGTAACCTTCTCATTTTAAGAATTTTTTTTTCACTTGATCATGGAATGTTTTTTGTTCGTTTCGTTTGTGCCTCATCTCTTTTGATAATGTCAAAGGGGGAGAACGTTGTATCCTTTTTTTTCAAAAAATTTAAAAAC
Source organism: Dendrobium catenatum (assembly GCF_001605985.2). Classification (NCBI taxonomy): domain Eukaryota; kingdom Viridiplantae; phylum Streptophyta; class Magnoliopsida; order Asparagales; family Orchidaceae; genus Dendrobium; species Dendrobium catenatum. The sequence continues at coordinate 47,825 of NW_021343165.1, forward strand.
AACAAAAATATTTTTATCTCCCCTATTTTTTAAGGTTTATTCTAGTGAGGGAGAGATTAGGAGAAAATTACTCATTTTAAAAATTCAAATTAAATTATTTGCCATCATCAAAAAGGGGGAGATTGTTGCGGATCTATGGTTCATGATTTTGATGATAGCAAACATTCCTATTTCTCTATGACTGCTTTATGTACTGACATTTCAGGTTCACACGATCGAACTGCAATTTGAAACCAGCTCAAGATTGGGTAGACTAAGATTGAGTCAGTTTGTACCTTTTTCCTTTCTTGAGTCTTTTGCATCTAGTGTGGTACCTAATGATTTGTAACTTGGTAGAAATTCTCTTTTCCCTTTATGATTTCTGTTTTTGGTAACATCGTCCAGGACGATAGTAATATCGATCGGGACGATCTGTCCAAAATCAGAAACCCTAATTAGGGCATCCTCATTAAGGCAGCCGTCATAAACTCATATACAGATCGGCCTGGACAATACTTGTATCGGCCAGGACGATATGCTCATTTAAGAAAGAATCAACCGCCATGATCAGATTAGGCATTCTGTATTTTAAAAAATTGGCCAGGACGATATACACATCGTCCAGGACGATCAAATTCAATTATGCCTAAATTGATCTGGTATCTTTGGAAAGCATTAATGGCTGATTGATACGATCTGATCGTCCGGGACGATCAGAGGATCGACCAGGATGATGGCCTGGACGATTTACATCGGCCAGCCTATATCCAAGGCAATGATTAGGACGATTGAACTGGTTTTAAACTCATCGTCTAGGACGATCGTGAGATCGGCCAGGACGATGTAACAAAGTTTCTTCTGATCGTCCCAAATCGTCCCGGGCTGATGAGCTGAATTTGTACTGATCAGTCAGGACGATATATCTATCATCCTGGACGATAATGTCGGCAACTTGCATTAGTGAGCTCATTTTGAGAGCTTCTATTTAAGCTATGGCATGGCTACTTTTGTAAATGTCTTTGGCAGCCATTGGAGCTTCGTTCTTGTGGGGGAAACTTGAAGAGAGAGCTTGAAAGGGAGAGAGGAAAGGGTGGAGTTTAAGAGAAGGAGAAGATCCTGTGAGGGGGGACTCAAGGGAGTATGGAGGGGGTTCCACACGGTTGCTCCGGCGAACTCGCACCTTAGTACCATCGGATTCAAGGCTTGTCTCGAGGTAAGTTCACCAAAGAAGAAGTCTCTTTGGTGTCAAAGGACCTGGCAACTCCGTCGCACCGGGGAAGGTGGAAGTGATTTTGTAAGGGCTTCTCCGCCTAGCTGTGGGGGCTAAAGGAGAGACACTTGTGTTAATGCAATACTTGGAGGGTGCCTCCAAGGAGTGGACGTGGTCAAGGTTTGACCGAACCACTATAAATCCGGTGTGTTCTTTTCTTATTATTACTTCCGCATTTTAATTTTCGCACTTTGGTTTTTCGTTGTGGTAAATCTAGATTTTGGATTGTGTTTTTTTTTAAAGTACCGATTCACTTCTTTTTTAATTAGCTTTGGGACTAAGTTCATAGGGCTTAACATCCCATCGAACTTTCATTTTTATTATAAGATCCCAACCTTCGGGAATATAATCTCAAGTTTCTAATAAAATGCTCAAATAAGATCATATCGACCGAGACGATCGTGAGATCGGCCAGGACGATTGACATCGGCAGCATGGATTCAGAGCGATGTTATAGATGATTTAACTCTGTTTTTGAAATAATCGTCCAGGACGATCGTGAAATCGGCCCGGACTTTCAAATTAATTTTGGATCGTCCAAGGCTCTAAAATTCTCTCCCAACCTTAAAATTTAAAGCCCAACACTTAGATTAAGTTAGGATATTTTCGGATGGTTCTGGAATCTCAAAGTGTCCCCTACCTCTCTTCCCTCGACTCTATTAATAACTAATCAATCATGGTCCATTCCCTTTTGATTTTCCAAACTTCATCCATTTTGATATCACTCCTACAAGATCTAACAAAATTTTGTCATTGTTTTAATCGAGAGTTTTCGTAGAGAACTCTTTCTCCCTACAATATAATTAACTACGAGGGCTTGCGCTCGTAGGAGATTTGGAACCACACATGCACCTGATTTTAAAATTGATTTTTAAAAAAAAATTATTAGACTTCCTTGGGAAAAATAAAAAAAATGATCATCGTTATTACATTAAAAGGATTATCATCAAATGGTGTTATCTCCCTTTAGGGAGATACGTCCTTCTTTGATAAGGCTTTGGATGTAAATTCGATGATCAAACTTCCTGAATGTCGTGATCGAATATTTACTTGAACTTCATTTTGTCCCCTGGGGTCATATGAAGTTTCCTTTAGAATTTGGTCATAATATTCAAGATGAGTTTCATAATTCTATGTCTGAACACCGTTATAAAATTTGATTTTCATCCTTCGGGGTGATATTCTTTTTCTAACGAGGTGATTCAACTTTAGAATTTGAATTTAGCTTCAATCTTAAAATTCCCAATGAAAACTAATATTTTTCAAAACATGTTTTCAAAATTTCACCAACAAAAAAATGGCATGCCTAGTGGGACTAAATCTTGATCTCCATCTTTAATAGTGGCAAAATTTTGTTTCATCGGTAGTCTTAAGTACCTTTCTTCCATTGGTCCCTCTACCCATTTCTCTCTTAGGTGAGTGTGACCAACATCTAAAAGAAAAGACCTATAAAATATTGAGGTGAGTGAGGAAATCTATATCTAAGTCGGGCTTTGACATTTTGCCTCCAAGTTAATTGGTAGAGCAAAGGAGTTAGGCCAGGTTCCTTGAATATTCTCAATTAATTTTGTACACTCTCTTGATGGGTGAAAACCCAACATGTTGAGATCCAAGATTTCGGGAAAATTAATCATGCTCAAAATTCAAATTTTAATCCAAATTTTACTAATTCAAACCAGTTTTCCTTAATTCCAGGAGCTTAAACACTCAAATGACTAGAAAACTCATCTTCTCCATGGATAGAAACTTGATAGTAGAAGGAATTACCTCTGGCAACTCGATCCAGTTTGGAATAAAATTTCAAAACACTCTTATCAGTCAACGGAGAAGAAATGATTGATCTCTCTGCTGGAATACAAAGGAATGTCCCCCTAGTCGATATTACTTTAGGGTTAGGAGTTGACTCCCCCATCCCTAAGATGGAGGTCGTTGTCACCCCTTTGACCACTGTGCGAGGATATGAACCAAGAAACATTAACAATAGAAGAATTACCATCTCAATCTGAGATTGGGTCAAGTTCTAACACCCCTAATGCCAGCAAAAATATGTGGAAGAAATACCTTAAAAGGGTTAGAAAGAAGATTGCTAAGGCCAAAAGGGCTGCCGAGTCAAGAGCCTTAAAGGAAGTTAAATCTAAGGCCAGTCGAGAACTTATTGCTCCTTACACCTACCCCCTCCATGGTGGAAATATTTTCTACCCTACTCCTATCACTCAAAGGAGGGAGGTTGTGAAAATGAGAGCACGATCTCCAATACACCTTCTTGACTACTACATAGAAAGAATAAATCAAGAAAGAACTAAGCAATCACCAACAATAAACCTTAGGCCCCTAGTTGAGGGTTATGACCCATCCACTCTACTAAATGAAGTTTGGTCACGTTATTACACGTGCCCCACTATATTATTATTATTATTATTATTATTATTATTATTATTATTATTATTATTATTATTATTAATTAATTTATGAATATATTTTGTATTAATAATAAGATTATTGTTTAAATCATTCATATTCTACATATAATTATTTAGGCTTGGTTAAAATTGTATTATATGTTGAACTCAAAAAATCAAATTAATGAAAAAAAAGCAGTAAATAAAAATTAGACATATTAATGATCAACTCAAATTTTATTTGGGGCAACTTTTTTACTACTTCTAAAATGAGATTTTTAATACAAAGAAATTTTGAATTGAAAATTTTTGTACTAAAAAGCTACTTTAAAAAGCAATAATTAAGTTGTCCCAAATGAAGCCTTAGTCAATAATTTTTTTTTTTGGGATATTTTAGTCATGTAAGACAAACTTACACACACATCACATACGCTAGCTTTGAACTCAAAATTTTTTATTTAGTAGTTAAAGCTCCAAACCAAGAGACTAAGATGAGTGGAAAGTTTTTATCTCAAAGTTATATCTTGATAATTTTGACCAAAAGTAATTCAAATAAACTATTTTTCCCACAATATATATATATATACTATTTCAATTCCTTCAAACAAAAATAGAATCTTATTGAAGCTAAAATGTCTTATCACCTTGCTGTGGATTTTTTAGATAGGCTCAAATTTTATCTAGGTGGGCACCATTAATGAATTTGTAAAACTAGGTGAACAACTAGAAATGCTAATAAACCACCAATACTAGGACTTGTTTTTAAAAAATTTTGTTGTGAGAAACTACTTCTTGCAATCTGATCTATTGATATAGGTGATCTATAAGAAAGCCATTGTTCAATTTTTCAAAATAAATCATATTTGTAATACCCGCAATAGCTTTCAAATAAATTATTTTCCCCATTCATAATTATCTTTGTATGAAACTACGACGGTCCCAAACAGGCCCTTTAAAAGTTTGTTTCCTTGACACACAATGTGATTAGTGTTTTATTAATAAGAGAATAAAAAGTTTGTTATAAAATTGGTAGCATCACCAACCCAAATGAAATCTATTTGGGCATTGTTGTTGTGGTAGACAAACTATCAGTAATGTAGTGTCTATTTGATTTTGCAAAGAAGTGATTTTAGAATTTGAAAATGTATATTGAATAGATAATGCATGTCTTGAACATAAGCAATGTCTGGCCTAGAGATTATGAGATATTGAAGTGAGCCTGATGAGGACTTACTTTTAAATGTTTAAGGAAAGCTTATAGTAGAAAAAGGCTTTTATGTCTTAGGAGTCTTAGGTGTGAATTTGGTTGGGTGTAGAAGTGGTAGTGAAGAGATTAGGGTCGACTAAGCATGTAGAACTCATTAAATTAAATACCTAATTTTTTCAACATGAGATATGCCTTAGTTTAATGAAATTTTCCAAAACACAAGGCTGGATTTGCATGTATAAGATTAAGGGATGTCACAATCCGACCTGATATAATCAGACTGCATAGGCCATACCGTGTCCGATTGTGGTATGATTAACCTCAAGATCTGATTGGAGAAGTAATGAAATAAAACTTCCAATTTATATACCACAGAGAGCCACAACGAAATGCAATATAAAACGGAAGACTATTAAATCTCAATATGATTTTATATATCATCCAAAACATATAATCTGAAATTTATCTACAACCATGCTTGGCAATAGAGAGAGTTATAGCGCTTGGAAACATAGAGAATAATAAAAAATAATTCAAGCCTGAAAAAATAAAAAATAACCAAAACATACAACACAGATTGAAACCTACTATCCCAACTACTCAACTCACTCTTTACCCTTCAAGAATGCCTCCGGACTTGGCATTCATCTCTTGCAGGAGTGTCAATTCGGGTCGACGGGTCGAACCCGAGTTGACCCAGATCTAAACATTTCAACCCGAACCCAACCCATTTTGTAAACTGGTCGGACATTTCAACTCGGAATCGACCCGCGTGGGTTGCCGGGTTGACCGAACCCGATCCGGATCATGACTCAAATTGAGTCGCAAGCATGCTGCATGCTACAACGGACAGTCTGCGGGTCTGTGGGTCCACGAGTGCACGGTGCGCGAGTGAGGGGCTGCATGTGGAGTCGTCCGCAGGTCCACGAGTGGGTAGTCTGCTAGTGCGGGACTGCAGGCGGAGTCTTCCGCAGGTCCGCGGGTCGGCGAGTGTGCCAAAGTGGGCATAGTCGTCCATATGAGGGCGGGACCTCGAGTGAAGGCGCCAGGCGAAGTCGTCCGGGAGGGCGGGACCGCTAGTGCAGGCAGAGTTATCTGCAGATCTCGGGTCTGCGAGCACACAGCAGCGGGAAGAGTCTATGAGAGTCGGGACTGTGCGAGTGTACATGTCATTATCGAGTTGATTTCGGGTTACCAGGTCAACACAAACCGACCTATTTTTGAAACGGATCAATAATCTGAACCTAAAACTGACCCATTTGCTAATTGGGTCAACCCGAACCTAGATTTTTCTGAGTCGGGTTTTCGGTCATGTAAAAAATTAACACCCCTAATCTCTTGAAATGCTCCATTATTTTTCTAAACAAACCCCCAATCCATACGGGTGTCAAAATAGGTCAATGTGTCAAATTTGGGTTCAATTTAAATTGACCCGAGTCTAAATGGGTTGACCCTAACCCGACCCATTTTTGCTAACAGGTCTAGAATTCCAACTCAAACCCGACTCGAGCGGGTTACCGAGTTGACCCGACCCGACCCGTAAAGACTTCTTCCTCTTCCTTGAACAATCTAGATCTGCAAGGCTAAGGGGAAGCTTACACGGTGGTAGTAGCTTGCGAAGGGATTTGCTAAGTGGATGTTGGCACCTCAGACACAGTAGAGGGTCGTCGCATTAGCCTTGCAAGTGAAAAGCCTGATGACTGCTTTACAAGATAATTGCAGGAAGCGAGATCGAAACTATACGGCCCAGACTCGGGTGTGAGAGACTGGAGTGAGGCACCAAACTTGGACTAGCTGACGCTGGACACCGAACGCGATGCGGGACTGATGCGGAGTGCAGCCCTGTGGAAAACTGAATGGCAAACCAAAATCAGACTCAGGGCCAGCACACTTGCGCAAATTAATGGCCCACAGGTCAAATTTGGGTTGATTTCAAGTTGCCAGGTCAAGCCGAATTTGTGAGAAAATAAAATATAATACTACTTTCTCTAATTTAAAATGTTTTTTTAAATTTAAAGAAATAATTTTAGTTCCTCATACGATTTGCTTTATTTATATTTTAATATTTTTTTTCAATCAAATCTACATAGTCGGATATTATACCACCCCAAGGGGTAGACTAATATCCTTCTATTGATCTAAAAGGAAGAAGACTGTAATTCATTCTTCTAAGCAGGTGTAGTATAGAAAATATACAAATCATCCCAAAGGATGACAAATATATTATTCTATCGACCCAATTAGATTAATGAATTATAGATTTAGTTCTATAAACAAATATAGAAGATATTTGACCCACTTGTGAAAGCAAATCAATTATCTACCTATCATTTGATTGTAGAAGTAAATCTTACAATATGAATAAAGCACGATCTACGTCCACAGATCTTTCCCCTACCCAAGAAAGGAAGCTAAGGCAGGGTTTAGATTATTCTGGGATCTAGACTCCCTATAGGGGCAAGCCCCTATAGTTAATTACATCTCCTAAGAGAAAAATCTCGATTTAAATAAAGACTAATTAATTTCAAAATTATATATAAATTTAACTAAATATTTAGGCTAATTTAAATTTTTATGCTTAGGCTTTAGATTATAATTTCTAACATTTGAATTTGGAAGAGTTAGAATTAATTAAAGAAGAATTATGTAGAGAGAGGGTGTATACATTCTGGACTTGCCACCTGCCAAGAGTGGGCTGCCAACTAACAATCCTAATCATAATAATTTGCCGATGAATACAAGATTTAAGATGGCTCTACCTAAGAATCAAGGAGGGGTTAACGAGTTTAACCCAAATGCAGGATAATATGCTTACAAAAACTAAAAATCTACATGAATGCTAATGATGCATGAGACAATTGTATATATAAGAGCAGATTTTATTAATATATATTTTAAAGGTTACATCCCAGGGTCTGCAGTAAAGTAAAGGTGGCCAGGTCCCACTGATAACAAACATGGGTTCTAAGCCTATAAGAAAGTAGAATTAAATACAACTGTTTATGGTCTTCAGGCTCCAAGTCTTCTATGAAATTCCAAAAAGGAACATCCTCCTTAGGGAAGGATATTATTTTTTGGAGCCCCATTTGTATATGTATAAGCAGTTGTTTTTAATTATTTTACAGACTCTATACACTTTACAGACTCAATCTATATAAAACAGATCTAAGAAAATAAAATTTTACATTTCTCTTTTATAGATACATCAGATCCTAAGAACATTCTACTTTGCAGGTAAGTAAAGTACATAAAAGAAAATGCAGGTATGAATGCGTTGTGAGCAGTTATAAATGCAGAAAAGTAAAGATAGAAAAGTAAAGTACACGGCCCTCACTTTATTCACTCTGCACTCTAGTGTACAGATAGAAAATAAACATGTATGTTATGAATTGCATGAAAGTAAGCAAACACACATAGGTGCCCTCTAGGCAAGACACCCGCGTACAAAATCACAACAAACCACCAGCCTAGCCTAGGCTAAAGTTGGTAGTCCTACCAAGCATATAAGTGTGTAAAAGAGGTCATGTGGCTTGGATAGGTCCTATAGGAATTATTGTTCAAATTGCATGTATTATTATTAAGATTTATTTATTAAAGGCCAAATGTAAATTTAATTAAAGTTTAAGTAGAGTGTATTTGAATTTTAAATTATTCCAATTTTAGATGTTAGAGTTATTTGATTTAGTTTTAAAGAACTTATAGATTGATAACTCCCTAAGTGTAGGAAGTTATCAAATTTATAAGTCCTAGGACTTTCAGAATGAACACCCATCTTATATGGAAGATAGTTATTCATTTGAGAGACCCTAAATTTTTATTAGAGAGAGAGAGAGAGAAAGGGAGCTTATGAATGCAATACTACGTGCCCTCCCGAAGGAATCTAGCGCGTCGTATAAGGTCGGTATATTATTATATTTGTTTGAAAATCTCCAAGTCCAAATGTATTAGTGCCGTCCTAAAAGGAGCCATGCACAATACATAAGAGATCATTTGGTTATTTAAATGTATTAAAAGGCCTTATAAATCAAAATGTCTAAAGCTCTCCAAAAGGAATCAGGCTTTAGGCATAAAGGCCTTAATCCATTTAATCTAAATTAATACTCAAATTTGATTTATTAAAATAAATTTTAATCAATCAAATTATCAAATTAATTTAGTTTAGATGAATTAAAATTTAATTTAATTTTTAATGAATTTTATTGTAATATTTAGAAATTTTAATCATTTGTTGAATTTTAGTGAATTTAATTAAGAATAAATGGTTTATTAATGAAATTAAATTAGAAAATTATTACAAAATTTCATTTAAATTAAATAGATTAATCTCTGAGTTTTATTTATTTTAAAATGAAATTTTGATGAATTTTAGGCTTTATTTATCA
>NW_021343166.1:0-246 GCF_001605985.2 Dendrobium catenatum
AATTTTGATAATTAAGTTATAAAGAGCCCAAATATATGAGCCATAACCTATGCTAGAATTATAAGGAATTGAGTGGCAAATAACCCATCTTCGATTTTACACTAGTGAAGGGTAGAGTGATTATAACGCTACAAGGTTGGCTAGTCCTTCCTTGGTTCCCTAAGACTCAAGGTAAGATAGATAGTTGACACACTAAAGTGAGCCTATGTCCCACCATAAAAATCTTAAGCTTCCTTTGTCATAGGA
>NW_021343167.1:0-223 GCF_001605985.2 Dendrobium catenatum
CCAGTGATTGTACTTGTTCAGTATTATTGTATTGAATATTGAAGTGCATGTGTACAGTATTGACATATGGATTTACGACTTTATTGATTTTATCGGATTTATGGATTTACTGTATCGTACGATTTCATTGATTGATCGCTGAGCATTGATACTATTGAGCATAGATATTGACATAGATGGATATAGATATTGTATTGATTCATTGATGCTATGGACATGAATA
>NW_021343168.1:0-957 GCF_001605985.2 Dendrobium catenatum
ATCTTTCAATCAAGCTCTTGCACCCTTTGTTTTGGAACCGATCTACCATTCAGAGTCCAGAATACCCTTTCTGAGAATTGATCTCTCAGTTAGGCCTCGCATTTGCTTGGTTGAAAATCGATCTTTCAATCAAGCTCTTGCACCCTTTGATTGGGAATCGATCTCCCATCGAGAGTCCAGTTTACCCTTTCTGAGAATTGATCTCTCTGTTAGGTCTCGCATTTGCTTGTTTGAAAATTGATCTTTCAATAAAGCTCTTACACCCTTTGTTTGGGAATCGATCTCCCATTCAAAGTCTAGTTTAATATTTATGAGAATCGATCTCTCAGTTAGGTCTCGCATTTGCTTATTTGAAAATTGATCTTTCAATCAAGCTCTTACACCCTTTTCTTGGGAATCGATCTCCCATTCAGAGTCCAGTTTACCCTTTCTGAGAATCGATCTCTCAGTTAGGTCTCTTATTTGCTTGTTTAAAAATCGATCTTTCAATCAAGCTCTTGCACCCTTTGTTTGCGAATCGATCTCCCATTCAGAGTCCAGTTTACCCTTTATGAGAATCGATCTCTCAGTTAGGTCTCGCATTTGCTTGTTTGAAAATCGATCTTTCAATCATGCTCTTGAACCCTTTATTTGGGAATCGATCTCCCATTCAGAGTCCAGTTTACCCTTTCTGAGAATCGATCTCTCAGTTAGTTCTCGCATTTGCTTGTTTGAAAATCAATCTTTCAATCAAGATCTTGCACCCTTTGTTTGGGAATCGATCTCCCATTCAGAGTCCAGTTTACCCTTTCTAAGAATCAATCTCTCAGTTAGGTCTCGCATTTGCTAGTTTTTAAATCGATCTTTCAATCAAGCTCTTGCACCCTTTGTTTGGGAATCGATCTCCCATTTAGAGTCCAGTTTACCCTTTCTGAGAATCTATCTCTCAGTTAGGTCTCCCATTTCCTTGTTTGAAAA
>NW_021343169.1:0-282 GCF_001605985.2 Dendrobium catenatum
TCTAATAAAATTGACCACTCAAACTAAAAATTTCTTTCAATCAAATACAAGCCTAACAATTAGGATAGATTGGGGTGTTTCTGAAGTAATTCAGAATCCCAAAACACCTCCTACCTTTCTTCCTTTGACTCCAGAAATAACTGCTCAAACTTGAACCAATCCCACTTGAAATCTTATCATTTTCTTCATTTGATATCAAACTTTGAAATTCATAAATGAAATTCATATCGCTATTTTAATCGAGATTTTTCATAGGAAATTTTAATTTCCTACGATGTAATT
>NW_021343170.1:0-208 GCF_001605985.2 Dendrobium catenatum
TATTGTTGTGTGCTATAAAATTTGTATCAATAAAGTAATTTTTTTTTTATTTTTGAGTTGCATAAAGATCCACCTACATAAATAACATAAACTCATAAGATGCCAAACCTCATGTCTGCAAATGTACAACCTAATAACATGAACCGTGATGAAGGAGTTAACCTCAACTCTTGAAATAAGTTTCAAGAGGCAAGATCGATTTAAACCT
>NW_021343171.1:0-332 GCF_001605985.2 Dendrobium catenatum
TCGAGATAAGAGGGCGAAGGTTGCTCGCTAACCTTATTATAGGTGTCGTGCCAGTTGCCCCTCCTATCACGCTAAGAAAAGCGTGCATAGGTGGACCGCTGACTCGCCACGCATGACGAGGCAAGAGAGCGGGAGGGGAGGCGACTGTCCGCCTCGTCGTAGGCGTCAGACCGGATTTCCTCCTACCACGCTCACCAAAGGCGTGCTTAGGTGGTCTACCGGTCTGTCGTACACGTCGAGGACGAAAGCTTGAGTTTTAGGGGGTTATACCTTTCGGGGCCGGCGGGCCGGCGGTGGAGGTTCGGACGTCGAGGTAAGGGCGACGGGCACAT
>NW_021343172.1:0-313 GCF_001605985.2 Dendrobium catenatum
CCCACGTAGTGGGACAAAGGCTTGATGTTGTATTACTTTTGTTGTAGTGGTATAATTTCTAGATTCTTAGCTGAAAATAAGAAAGTTCTTGTTATTTTGTATGCTATTAATTTTTCATGTTCTTATGCAGATAAGCTTAATGCCAAAGTTTGTGGTAAATAAATAGGAAATTTCCAGCATAACACTCAAATAAATACGTCTTGATTTTAGCTGGCAATAAGGTTTCATGTGCGTGGTGTTGAACTTACTGCTGTAAGAATTAGCAGCTTAGTGGAAAAGACCAAAGAAATAGTCAAATACGAGGATCACCTAT
>NW_021343173.1:0-267 GCF_001605985.2 Dendrobium catenatum
AGAGCTTAACTTGACAATAATGAGTAGATTTATTAAAAATATTTTAAATGAGGGTGGCTAGATCAATACGAGTAATATTATAGTGACGGCCTCATTAGATCATAGAGTTTCATAGGATTAAAGATAAGATTCCATTTGGTGATTGACTAACGGTGGAGGTTGGAGCTTATGGGGTGGAGAGGTGTTTAGAGTATGCAACAAGACGCATTAGTGATTAAGATATTTATCGACCGATCTCATTACTCTTCTTTCCTATTTAGTGGTAGT
>NW_021343174.1:0-1672 GCF_001605985.2 Dendrobium catenatum
ACAAAAGAGAGGCACTTGAGGGGGGGAGGGGCGGGGGGGAACTCGTAGCGTAGGAAGGAGAGGTCGCCCGTCGGTGAAGGGGGGTCGGCGCGTGAGGGGGGGGCGGGACAGGGGGGGGGGGGCTGAGTTGGTGGTGGGGGCCCGTCTATGGGGGGGGTGAACTGTCGTGCGGTGGGTTTGTGCGTGCTCTATCAGCTTTTAAGAGGGCACATAACACAAGAACAGGTCCATCTACAGAGCCCTCTCAACACAAATATTTAGTTGTTTCATACAAGGTCTGCCAAAGAGAGGCTTAGAAATATACAGGTTTGTTTTTAAAGACAGCAACTCTAAGCAATTTCTCAATTATGCCTTGCTGCGGTGGAGTGTTGTGGGTGCGTTAATCCCGCATCTCGTCACCAGGCAGTGTGTTGGTGATCATGCAATACTTAGAACTCTACAATTTCTTTCTATCCAGTCTCAAGTGTTCATAGCATCATCGAAAGATAGTGCGGTGAGGATACGAGCAGAAAAATATAACGGGTTCAAATTTCTTAAATGGATTTATCGCTTAGAATTGGTTTAAAAAGGTGCTTGCCCCAAATTAGTTATTAAGATTGTATTCGTTAGATTAAAGTGGGTAGGGGTATATTTTAAGGATTATTAATCGAATAGGATTTTTCCACTATGATTGGTCGCGTTATAATATTATCTAGGAGGCAAATTAGGTCCTAGCAGTATTAAGAATATCATAGCATTATAATTTGAAGGTCAATTATCTAATTGATTGTGCTAATTATAGGATTGGATTACATGTTAAGATTTGCTGATATTGCATAGATACAATTTGTAACGTCTGTTATGAATTTGTATGTATAATACTGATTAGTCATATTTTAAAACATTAAAAATAGTACGTAATTCATGATTGGAGGTAGCTATGTTCATTTGCCTATAACGATGTTAATCGTATAAGCACTACAGGAAACCCTTATTAACCTCCTGGCGGACGAAATCCGCCGGAAACATAGATAATCTTTGATGACGGAACATAAGTTTCCGTCGCAGCTTTTGGCGGAAATGCATACGCCGGTATTTTGGCTGCTTCGATCAATTATTTCCGGGCACGAAATTTGGCGTCAAAGAATTTGCTCCGGCGCATGTTCCGACGAACTATACGCTGGCGAAAACAGATCGTTTTCGACGTTGAAAAACGTCTTAATTCACGGGCCATTTCGCAGGTTAATTTTAATTTATCCAGTTGTTTCTATCTATGAAAGAGGTCTAATACGATTAGTTCAATTTCTTAAAATGGATTAATTCCAGTAGAAGGTTTAAAGATTGTATAGTAATGATTAGTTAATCGAATAGGCAATTGTTATCTCACTATGATTGGTGGCGATTAAATATTATCCTAGGAGCAAATTAGGTCCTACAGTATTAAGAATATCATACATTATAATTTGAAGGGTCAATTAATCCTAATTTGATTGTCTAATTATAGGATTGGATTATGTAAGATTTGCTGATATTGCATGATACAATTTGTAACATCTGTTATGATTTGTAATGTATAATACGATTAGTCATATTTTAAACATTAAAATACTATGTAATTCATGATTGGCGGTAGCTACTGTTCATCCTATACGATGTTAATCGTATAATATAATTAGTTCTAATTTAAATTAAT
>NW_021343175.1:0-566 GCF_001605985.2 Dendrobium catenatum
CAATGAGTGAAACAAGAAGATTGTTAATTGAATAAATATTTAGATCTTTAGACTCTGTAATTGCAGTAGTTTTAGCATCATAAGCAGTAGGTAAACAATGAAGAATCTTATTAACTATTTCAGCATTCATTAGTTCCCTACCAAGTGCATGCAAAGAGTGACAATTTGTGTGAATCTTATGAACATATCAGAAATGGATTCAATTGGTTTAATGTGAAATAATTCATAGTCATGTAACAATATTTTAAGTCTTGATTGCTTAACCTCATTAGTCCCCTCATAAGTTATACAAATTTTATCCCATATATCCTTTTCACTTTTGTAAGTGGAAACCCGTGTGTAGTCTTCAAATTTTAAAGCAAAAAAGAAACTATTTAAGCATTTTGCATTTAGTTGTGCTAAGTCACGTTCTTCTATAGTCCAATCTGCAAAAGGTGTTTTTACCCTAACTCCATCAACTAATCTTGTTGGTTTTGTATAACCTTCTTAGACTAAGATCCACATATGATAATCAAGTGATTGTAAGAAATTAGACATGCGTGTTTTTCAAAAATCAAAAGGTATAT
>NW_021343176.1:0-292 GCF_001605985.2 Dendrobium catenatum
ATCCTTTGGAGAATGACTTCCTTATCATTAGATTCCTCCAACACCAACTATGTAATGTGCTCTATATAATACCTTGAGCCAAGGCTTTCACCCCGAGGAGGAGCATTATTTGTAATCGATAACAAAAAGTAATAGAATCATTTTAACTAGGCCAGGTATGATTTTTCCTTTTTTTTTTGGTTTTCTACGTAAAAATATTGGTGTCTCTTATGACTCTCACACCCCTCTCTCTTTATCTGTATGTGTGCTGGATTTTCATCCAAAGCTAATATATTAAGCTTTTTATCTCTCT
>NW_021343177.1:0-743 GCF_001605985.2 Dendrobium catenatum
CTGGAGCAACTATGTGATCCACTTACACTTCTTCTCTCTCACGCTCAACCTCACATTCTCCTTCCTCTCAAACCCTGGATCTCTCTCTGAATTCTTTCAGCTGTCACACAATCTTCTCTTATTTACTAAGAGATTCTAAAATTGCTTAAGTATTAGACTTCAAGAAATAATAAAAATTCAAGTTGGCCTTCACTGTTTGTATAGTACGATGGGAATCATACATTACGATAAGTTTAAAAACTAGACTTATTTAGAAAATATAAATGTCATTTAGATGAATTGTTTAATGTTTCAAACACAATGTATAGTATGATTTAAAGATCATCCAATATGATCTATTTTTGTTCTCTCTATTCGTACAGGATGATTCCTTGAATGATTGGAAACCATCTCTATTAATCATCCCGTGATGCTATCATCTTACAGTATAGTAAGTTGATTTCAAGTGAGTCATCTAGTATGATATGAATATCATATAGTACAATTAGTTCAAAAATCATGGTTTCATTATGTACTATCTTTGGGATGACCAAACTTCATCTCTACCAATCCTATGATACGAACATGATCATATGGTACGATCTACTATCATTAATGAAACCATGATTTAATTGACTAATTACTAGGTTAATTTAAGTAAAATTTCAATTTTGTACAGTACAAATCACATCATATAGTACAAATCACATCATACAGTACGATTAATTCAAAGATTAAAATTTGAATATCTTACTTAATATATC
>NW_021343178.1:0-696 GCF_001605985.2 Dendrobium catenatum
AAACTGGATTGGCTGCCGTAAGAGCGGACTTAAGCCAATAGAATGTCGTAAAAGTGGACTTAGACCTAAAGACAGATTTAAACAGGATTTGAACTTTAATGTATATTTGATTTATTTAAAGCTTATATCTTTTCCCTACATTACAAATGACATTAATAACTTGCAAATGTTATACTAGAGATCATAAGCTTTTATATATGTCATTTTCTAGAAGGGACTAAAAAACATTTTGAAGATTGATAGACTTGAAAATCTTTCAATTAAAATTTTGTTATATCCTTCATTATAAATGATCTTTATAACTTACAAATAATCCACTAGGGATTATATTTTTATATTGAATCATCATATGTGAGGAAAACAAAAGGGGAGTAGTTTGATCATCTTTGATAAGTAAAAACTTAACAAAGCATCTCGACCACCAAAGGAGAAATGCAAGATTTTATTTAAAGATTTATGTTATGATTGAATTTGTTTCGAGTAACTCAAATAAAATAATAAGAATCTTCTAGAGTTCTCGTTCACATGTTCTAAGAGAACTAAATGCATCATGATAAAATTTTCTTTGAAAAATTTTAACTTTTGCATATGTTATTATAGAACAATGAGTATATTTGAGTATCCTTTATAGTGAAAACACTAAGGAATATCAAATATTCACAATGATTGAGAAAAAGTTTGATTTTCATCAAAAAG
>NW_021343179.1:0-2389 GCF_001605985.2 Dendrobium catenatum
AACAAATGTTCACACGTGCAATTTTAATGTGAGAAATTCCATTATTTTCCCTTATATACGATGCTCGATCTAAAAGAATGGAGGCAATTTGGATTAATTTATTTTTATTATTAAAGAATATCTATTATAAATCATCAAAAATTATCTTGAAACGGGCACCCAAATCTCAAGGAAAATCAAGGTTAGAAACTTCAAAATTAATCATAGACCCATATGAACTCCCAATTTCAGCAAACTTATAGTCAAAACTGAATTCTCAAAAATACCAAACCCGAGCAACACTCAATACCGAGCCCAAATGAGTCCAAATCATGGCCCCGAAGCACTTATAGAGGTTCAAACCTATAAATTAGATTATCAAAACAATTTTCCAAAAGCTGAATTATGCTTATAGTCAAAAATCGAAGCGGCTCGACGAGCAAAATCCAACGAGCTCAGATCATTAATTTTTTATATCAATAAGGCACTCAAATATTTTATAACGGTTCATGTTCAAGGGCCGTCTTTTTGGTGTTGGATCTGTAGTACAATGTTGAGTATGTTAAACTTTGTATTCTCTCTACCATTGCTAATATCCTCTTACAATTTTTACGATTTGTTGTGGCAGTTATTTGTTTTTGTAGTGTTTAAGAACATTATATAAACTCTATTTGGGATTTGATTGTGTAACAGTATCTACTATTAACGGCCCTGTTGCCTTGGACAATTATTTTGAATAAGCTCTACTTGTAGAAATTTTCATTGATGGAGATCTGTATCTAACTTCATTTCTTAAGCTAATTTATATTCAAATTTCTCTATAATAGTGATGATAAAAAGGAATTTAATCATTATTAAAGTATGTTGCCCTTGCTAATCAATGCATTCTATTTTTCTAGTTTTATTAAAATCTCTCTTTCTCTCCTCTTCTATATAATATATATATATATATATATAATATATATATATATATATATAATTTATAGTTAAAATCTTTGACTTTTATTTGAAACTTTATTTTAAAGAATCTCAAGTAATTTTTAGCTGAAATTGAAACCAACTTAAATTAGCTAAAATGAAAATATTTTAAAGAAATCTCGAGTAAAACTCATTTAAATCTCTTTCGCTCCTCTCTTGCCCCAAAACGGAGACCGCCTGGTAATAAGACATCAAACAAAACTTTTTAATTAGGCCCCTCTGAATAAAATTTCTGGCTCTACATTGCCAAAAAGTTAAGGCTCCAGTTTGCAATTCTTATACTTAGCCCACCATCCCTCTCCTACATTTAATTTGCTTTCTATTTTCTTTTCTTATTTGGTTTTGCTAGTGTACTTTTTATTTGCACATCAATTTTGGTATATTTTATTTTACACAATTTTTGGAGGTCTCCCCCTTCATAGTTTTGCTCCCTTCCCCCTACACATGTAACTAATTTCTTTCTCAATTAATAGAAATGGGATATGCCATTAATTTGTACAAAAAAAAAGCAATAGATTTACCTTTTACTGCTACCTAACATACATCAAATTGTAATTTTAAGCAGTTATTAATCTTTTCAGTCTTGCTCAGGAACTATATATATATGTGGAAATAAGGTTGAAGTTTGACTCCCACTAAAAATTTTTTTAACTTAGCCACTACGTTAACCCTAGTTAGTGATCAATATGAGGAATAGCAATTAGCTAAGGCCTTCTGACTATTATCTCAAATATCTCAAGTATATTATAAATTTCATGCAGTGTAAACTTTATTGAGTAACAATTCTCAAATATAATTTATTGAAATTCTCATTTCTAAAAGTCAATAAAAAGATAAATTGAAAGGAAAATATGCTATATAGTGTGAGCCTTATTGAGTTTTTCTTAGAGTAATCTGAGAATCAATTTTCGTTATAATTTTCATGTAAACTGTTAGGGATCTAATCTTCTATTAAAATAATTATATTCTTTACCAGTTAGGAATTAATTTTAGGGTTTAATTTCTATTGATCATCACAGTTAATAAGATCAAACTTGCATGATTTGGTGAATATCACTCAGACTTCATTTGGAAAAACTTTCTTACTCGTTTGCTTTTCAGACTGCAATCATATTTTTTATTTTGCCATTGGTTTTTTTTTTTTTTTTTGAGAAAATGCAAAGTTGCATTAAATTAAAAGAAAAAACAACCTAATATAAACTAGGAAATAAGAAACTAAAAGATCCTTGATGAAAAGGATCCTTATTGAAAGCATTTTTGTTATTTTTGAAATTGTTAAGATAGTTGCTATTTGCATGCTTTACATTTTTGCAACTTATGAAGTTTTGATGATTCCAAACATTATTGTTCAAATGTGTAGTTATCTCCTAACATTGTTTTAGAAGAATTGTATTTGCTCTTGTGTGTACTGACATTTCAGGAAAAACGAACT
>NW_021343180.1:0-224 GCF_001605985.2 Dendrobium catenatum
ACCATAAAAAGAAACATTAAAAACTAAATAACATTTAGTAAAAAGTAAGTTAATAAATGAACTAAAATGTTAGCTAATAATGAGCTAACCCTTAGTTTAATAAATGAACTAAAGACCAGCTCATAAATGAGCTAAAATTTTAGCTCAAATGGATTGAGCTAGTAGACTCAAGGGATGCCAAAATTTAATTTATTTTGGACTAGTGTTGACCCCCCTTTGTCTAC
>NW_021343181.1:0-406 GCF_001605985.2 Dendrobium catenatum
AACAGCATCCATTAAATTGGGGATCTAGGGTTCCCTGTGTTCTCTCGATTCAGGCTAATTCTCTCTTTATTTATTGTGGATTTTCTCCTTGTTTTAGAAAGTTCATTAGGAATGTTAAGCCCTATAGAACTAGCCCAAGGCTAACCAAGAGGGGGGCCGGGGGTGAATTGGTATTTAAAAATTTCTTCAAGCAAAGCACTAATACAAACCAAATCACCATAAAAAATAGTGCGGAAGATAATAAATGCAGAAGCAGTAAAAAAAATAAGAACATAAGGGTTTATAGTGGTTCGATCAACTCGACTTACGTCTACTCCCTGGAGGCGCCCTCCGAGTATTGCACTACAAATGCGACTTTCCTTTAGCCCTCACAGCTAGGCGGAGAAGCCTTTACAAACACCTCTTT
>NW_021343182.1:0-295 GCF_001605985.2 Dendrobium catenatum
AGTTTTTGCACATGGATTTATAGTTCTTCATTTAGAATTTTCTTCGGTGGGTACCTTTCTACCATGGAAAGAAAGGCTTTAAGTATTCTATCTTCATTTTATTTTTATTCATCCTCTCTCTCTCTCTCTCTCTCATTCAGAATCTTTTTTTTACTTGTGGTAAATAAACATAAGGTAAAAGAGAGTAAGAGCATCTCTGATGGAACCCCAAACGTGCGTATAGCGTCGTTCGATCGCTCCAACCGAACGTCAAATCTTTCACCATTTACTTGCGGGTGAACAGTGCGACACCAAT
>NW_021343183.1:0-644 GCF_001605985.2 Dendrobium catenatum
TAGGTTTCGTTTGGGATAACTTTCTCACTGTTTTCTAAAATAATTTTTTTAATACAAAATTTTTTAATTCAAAAACATTTTATGTATATTAAAAAATTACTTTAAAAAGTAGTTAGAAAGATGCCAAACAAAGTCTTAAAGGTTTAGACGTTTACGCCTATTTTGGATGTTGGATGATCTATGATGCACAGACATGGAGACGGCGACACAGACATGACACGGACTCGTCAATTATTGAAAATATATGACACAGACATGAGTTGGACACGGTATTATAGTTTATATATGTTAAAAATAGTATATAAAATTTGAATAAGTATAATTTTAAAAATAATTTAGAATAATAAGTCATTTGACTAGAATTTGTGCTTAATATTAGGATGTTGAGAGTCGGGTGTTGATGTCGTTTATCAGTCACCTAGAGATGAGATAACAATGTTGTTGGTCGAGAATTGGGCATTGATGTTATGTAATAAATATTAGGCGTCAATGTTAAGAGAGTGTTTATCATCGATGTTGAGAGGACGTTAGTCGTCGATGTTGAGAAGGCGTAGGACAAGGATGAGATGTTAAGTTGTGGATGTAGAAATTGCTAGCATCGAGCATCAATGTAAAGATAACGTCAAACTTGGATATGGAGATCA
>NW_021343184.1:0-243 GCF_001605985.2 Dendrobium catenatum
ATTATATCATTCAAATAAATTCAATGTATTTGAGATGAGGCATCCTCCATCGTGACATCCTCTTCGAACGCCTCGGTCTCTTCATCTATGAATCTCTCATAGGGACTTCTTGTTAGTCTGCTAGTATATTCGACATCAGTCTAGTAAATTTTCTAATTTTTATATTTATCTAAATTTTCTAAAATAGAAAATGTCCCATAAAATATTATATATATATTAAAATTAAAATATTCATGACAATAT
>NW_021343185.1:0-883 GCF_001605985.2 Dendrobium catenatum
AATAGCTAGTAGATATGTTCAACTAGTTATTTAACAAGTTAGTTGATCAAAGAGACACTTTCGTGCAATTTTTATTTTGTTAATCAGCAAAACAAACTAAATGAGTGGATTAGAATTTTTTTTTTCTCATCTTGGCTAGAATTTAGATGGATGAGAAGGGTACACACTAACATTGGATTAATTTTAGCAAGTCACTTTCTAAAGGAGTGCTTTTAATATGGGTGAAGACTGAAGCGTAATCAACTTCCAATTCTATTTGTGAACATTTTGTCTTCCCTCCATTCAACTTGATTAGCTAACATTCACTATCAAGTCTTCAATGATAATAGTAAACTATATTCAACTTCAGCATCACAATTATTTATATGGTGTTCCAAAGCCTATTCCTATCATTAAGGAATCAACTAAAAAACACAATGATATGAAACATTTGACCCAACGAGACCATACTGGGTATAAGCTTATTTTGAAAATAACAAATATATATTTGAAGTTCTAATTATTTCTACTAAGTGATTCCAAAAGAGGTGATTGAATGGATTTTCGATCTCAAAACAATCAATTCAATGATTTAATGATCAAGGAATTCAGAAGATGATAAGGAAAACTCAAAAGATGTTTTAGAACAAATTAATTGTGTTAGAGAGTCCTTAGAATTATTAATTTTATAAATGCAAAATTATAGATCACGCTCAAGTTTTACTTGACAATATTTTTTAGCCCAAACAAAATTAGAAATTATTTTAAAATAATTATATATGCTAGAATTATATTCTTTTTTTTAATTCAATTGCACGCTCTAAAGTTGAGGTATTAGATTTTGACTTATGTTAAGATGTTAGAGGTTGACCTAAAAAGACTTGGTTAGAAAATATTAGAAATG
>NW_021343186.1:0-263 GCF_001605985.2 Dendrobium catenatum
TCTAATACCTCTACTCTCCTAACCGGATCATCGAAAGACCGCCTTTTTATGTGACAAAGAAAATAATATAAATAATTTTTTTTGTTAAATTTAAATGAAAATTTAACTCTTAATAAAAACACAATAAAAAAAATCCATCTAACCAATCTCATATAATGGGATAAGAATTTAATGTTTTTAATGTTGTTATATATAGATATTTATATATTATCTTACTTTTTAATAATATTAAATGATAATTATTAACTTATTATCAACTAAAA
>NW_021343187.1:0-249 GCF_001605985.2 Dendrobium catenatum
CAATAAGTGCCTTTTGGATCGTTATATTAATACATGTGTGAACTCATTTTGAAGCAAAGTTTACTTTACAAAAGTGATTGTTTAAGCCATAATATCTTATGAGAATTTCTACATTGTTGTTGCTTATGAGAGGTCGTCGAGCTTTGTAGTTGCTACACAGTGACATAAATATAGTATTGGGTTATGAGTATATTGTGTTAAGCAATTCAAGCTTAGAATGTTGTGACCACATGTTGGCTAGTCGGTTTG
>NW_021343188.1:0-298 GCF_001605985.2 Dendrobium catenatum
ATCTAGACTCGACCCTACAGGGTTATCCTAATAATCAGCATGTTGACCTTGATTTTGTCCCAGATTCTTGGTCAAAGAGTTTGACTTGGTCAAATTGACCAAACCAGACCCCAAGACCCTCTCCAACGGGTCCAATGAGTCGAGTCGAGTCTGTTGGACCCTGACTCGGACCCTGGGTCAACCCAGTTGACCAAGTCAACTATGGTTGACCATTTAACCCCTTTAGGCCTCAAATCAAATTCAAATTCATCCAAACCCTTGTATGGCTTGATCTCACCTCCCCTTTGACTCCCTTGAC
>NW_021343189.1:0-391 GCF_001605985.2 Dendrobium catenatum
AGCGGTTGTACTGCCAGAGGAAGGCTTCCCTCATCCCTTACATTGACCCTCTCCAAGCGCTGCAGTTCCACCAAATATCCACCTCCCACCTCTTGTATGGTTCTGATCATAGATCTGAGAGACACGCCGGTCCTGGATAGCTTTGCGTCGCCTTGGATCACCATTTTCTTTCCTTCCACCATTAGCTCCATCCTCAAAACACCCCAATTTACTTTGGTCTCCCCTAAGGTGTGCAGCCATTTCATCCCCAGGATGACATCAGTGCTCCCCAACTCCAAGGGAAGAAATTCTTCCCTCACCTGGATCCCCTGAATCATCAGCACTCCATAGCCGCCTGTATCCTCCAGTTTCACTCCCAGCAAGTCAACCATCTGAGTGGAGATGAAATTGT
>NW_021343190.1:0-225 GCF_001605985.2 Dendrobium catenatum
AA
Source organism: Dendrobium catenatum (assembly GCF_001605985.2). Lineage (NCBI taxonomy): Eukaryota > Viridiplantae > Streptophyta > Magnoliopsida > Asparagales > Orchidaceae > Dendrobium > Dendrobium catenatum. The sequence continues at coordinate 3 of NW_021343190.1, forward strand.
AAATGAGGTCAATAAATAGACCCCCAATATGTGCGGTAAAATGAAGTTCTATTACACATTGGCTTTTGAAAGTTCATTAGGGATGTTAAGCCTTATAGAAATGGCCCAAGGCTAACCAAGAGGGGGCATGAATTGGTATTAAAAAAATTTCTTTAAGCAAAGAACGAATGCAAACTAAATCACCACAAAAATAAGTGCAGAAGAAAATAAATGCGGAAGCAGT
>NW_021343191.1:0-363 GCF_001605985.2 Dendrobium catenatum
AGCTCTACACACTTCCTCTCCTACAATACTCCAATAAGCTTTGAAAAATGAGTAAGTCATCCAATCACAACCCAGTGCCTTGTTGTTACCCAGTAACCTAATCACATCAACAATTTTTTATTTTGAGAGGTCTGCATCCAGTAATTTCTTATCTTCATCTTCTAAAACCTTCCAAGGAGGGGGCGAAGTCTCCAGCAAGCAATTTACTCCATTGACAATCTTCTTGGTTCGCTAATTACTTACAAGCAAGAAGTTAGCCAAAGAAAGATTGATGCAGGTGAACCACAAAGGGAGATGAACACAGCACTAAAATGGAAGAGTTTTAAAGTGAACACTCACAACCTGAGGATGAAGACGACATCA
>NW_021343192.1:0-685 GCF_001605985.2 Dendrobium catenatum
TCACTCCGAGTCACACTATGAAAGTAAGAGGAGAGATCGCTGACCGCGAAGTGTTGGTGTTGATCGATAGTGGTGCAACCCACAATTTCATTTCTGCTCAGATCGTGGATCAGTTAGGGATGGAGCTAGTCGACACAGGAGGCTATGGGGTGATGATGGGCACGAGGAAGGTGGAGATGGGGAGAGGAATTTGCCGGGGAGTGGTCCTGACCATCCAAGGGCTATAGGTCAGGGAGGATTTCCTCCCCTTAGAATTGGGAAGTACAGATGTCATCCTAGGGATGAAATGGCTACAGACTCTGAGGGAGAACAAGGTCAACTGGGGTGCTCTGAGGATGGAGCTAATGATAGAAGGGCAGAGGAAGGTGATCCAGGGGGATGCAGGGCTGCAAGAGCAGTCGTATCTCTCAAATCTATGATCAGATCCATACAGGAGGTGGGAGGAGGATTTTTGGTGGAGCTTCAACGTTTGGAGAGGGTCAATGTGGGGGAAGAAGGAGACATTCCATAGGTGGTGCAACCGCTCATACAGCAGTACAGGGAGGTGTTCCAGCCACCCCAGGGATTGCCACCCCCTAGAGAGCAAGAGCACGCCATTCTTCTGAAAGAGGGAGTGTCACCAATCAGTGTTAGACCATATCGCTACCTCCAGATTCAGAAAGATGAAATTGAGAAATTGATCAAG
>NW_021343193.1:0-408 GCF_001605985.2 Dendrobium catenatum
ATGTCTGTAAATATATAGAAAGAATAAGTCTTGAAGGCAACGCTGATTGGACTGATAGTACAAATTGGCAAGTAGACATGCCAAAGTTTAGGGCAGAATTTGCATATGAAATATTTTGTAAAACATTAGAAAAATAACAGTTTTTCATTCTGTGTAAAAATGTTTCTATGTATAAATGTTTAAACAGTTTATGTGTATAAATGTTTAAACAGTTTATGTGTATAAATGTTACTGTGTATAAATGTTTAAACAGTTTCTGTGTATAAGTGTTATAAATGGACGCATTATGTACGCATAAAATACGCACAACATAAAACTAAACACATCCAGAAAATTTATCTAACGGCTCGACATTATATAATACTGAACAAGTCCAGTAGGACCTGTACGCATACTAAACCCTAAACG
>NW_021343194.1:0-234 GCF_001605985.2 Dendrobium catenatum
CATAAGACATGAAAATAGATTTGTAACAACTCATAACTATTATTGTTAGTTATTGATATTAATATAAATACTAATATAATGGTTAGTATTAATATTAGCATAAGGTTTTTTTTTTATTTCTATTATGTAAAAAAAAAGTGAGAAAAAAAAAGAGAAAAAAAAAATTTCAAAAAGAAGAAAAAATTGTTCTTTTCTCGATGCTTGCAACGGGTCGGCAAACCCCCAAGGCACTCA
>NW_021343195.1:0-241 GCF_001605985.2 Dendrobium catenatum
ATTATCTATTTCATGAGTGAAAAGTTGAGAGCAATGACGATTATGATTAAGAATTTAGCTATCGACTGCACCTGGAGGATATGAAATGTTCATATATTTCCTAAAATATGGCATGTTTGGGTGGCCTGGAGCATTTCAGACAACCACATCTCCCATCAGCATGGGAATTAAAGTGTAAGAAAAACTCTAATGCTTATATCATGGATTCATTGTCATACGAGCCTTTTTCTTCTTCTTCTTC
>NW_021343196.1:0-224 GCF_001605985.2 Dendrobium catenatum
CAGAGAGGAACAGTAAGGGAACGAGGTCTCACAGAAGTATAGTGAGAATAAGGAAGATCTACAGATGATATTTATTGATTTAGAGAAAGCATTCGATAAAGTTCCAATAGAAGTGCTATGAATAATTCTAGAGAAGAAAAGGGGTTAATAATGCTTATATTCAAGTCATTAAGAATATATATGCAATAGGTGTTACTTGTATTCAAATACAATGTGGTTTAACC
>NW_021343197.1:0-217 GCF_001605985.2 Dendrobium catenatum
CACACAAACTTGAAAAAGAAGTTTTGAAGGAAGAAAAGTCTGAAACCAAGAACTTGACTCCTCAACCAGTGAGGAAGAACAAGAAATTTGTCAAACAACCTGTATCTTCAGTCTTGGTAGAAAGATACCATTGGGTGCCTCGCCTCCCTTCTGCAAAAACGGAGGAGATAGTATTAACCGGGTCTGGCCAGAGTCGCCCTTTTAGTGGTAGACCACC
>NW_021343198.1:0-239 GCF_001605985.2 Dendrobium catenatum
TCAGGTGGATGAGTGAGTTCACTCATAGGAATAGAATACGAAACGAGAATATATGTGAAAAGTTTGGAGTAACTCCTATGGTACATAAGATTAGAGAGAGTTGCCTTAGATGATTTGGTCGCATAAGACATCAACCTTTATGATGTCCCAGTTAGAATACCATATATGTTACATTTGATTATAAAGTTTGTGTTGATGATTCCAGGCATCAATAAAAAGACTTGATTATAAAGTATTAA
>NW_021343199.1:0-489 GCF_001605985.2 Dendrobium catenatum
CGAGCGGAGGCCGAGGCCGAATTTTCGGAGCCCACAATTATAAATATGTTCTTTAAAAAAAAATCAAATAGTTATTTTAATAATATACCAAACATTAGTAATTCTAATTGTAAAAAATATCTTCTTTAACATGAAATTTTTTGGAAAGAAGCAAGAAAGAAATAGCCAAACAAAGCTATACATATTATATGAAAAACAAAGCAATGAGAAAGTTTTCCCAAAAAGACCCTTAGTGGACGCATGGACAATATTGCTTCTAGTGATTAGATATATCTTGCACACTTTATCAAAATGCCCATTTGGTCTGTGACACACATTAGTGCATTGCTTCATCTCATTTGAAAAATTTCATTCACGGGTATGTATTATTTGTTCACAGGATGTATGGGCTTCTCACAGAACTTGCTTCTTGTTCAGGAGATATAGTGTTTGTTTATAGGATGTGTTTGTGGTTCCTTTTTAATAATTAATGTGTGCATTCCTTAAGAA
>NW_021343200.1:0-236 GCF_001605985.2 Dendrobium catenatum
GTGCGGTTGCGAAATCTATCGTTTCATACATGTGAAGCGAGTAGTTTGTGCGTTAACGTCAACTCACAGTTTACCATCCTACATGATATGCAACTTTCACTTTGAGCCATTCAATAACGGACCAATTATTGTTTTTTTTATATATACAAATTAAAGAATGTTACTAAAAATAGTCAAATAAAGTTTTATAATCCCTACATTAAAAAATAAAAAAAAAATTCAAAATAGTCTGTCCA
>NW_021343201.1:0-1051 GCF_001605985.2 Dendrobium catenatum
CCTCGAGATTCGTGCCCAATCAAGATAATTTCATGATAACGTATCATTACGAAATATAGTTCCATTGAAGATGAGTTTTCATTTTAGAGTGAAAATTGCATTTTTAGTTTGGAGATGCCTTTGGTCATTCATTTGAAAGCTAAATTGATCGCTTGGATGATATACCAAATTTTCATTAAGCTTTTTATTAACCACAGGTGCGAAGGTTAACCCGCCTATAGGCCCAAAGAACGGGCCTACAAAACTTTGATAAACAGGTCCAGCAGATGGTCCATTTATAAAACAAATCCGAACATTCAAGAAGGCATTGTCTTCCAGTTAGCAATTAAACTTCGCGCAATCGAATCATTATATTAAGCTTATGTCCCTTTTGACGCTAATTATTTTTTAATTGATTATGTTGATGGACAAAAAAAATAATTTTTTAGGTGTTTTGTGAAAATTTGTCACAACGCTTTGCTTATTTTCGAAAGGAGAAATTATTTTGTGCGGTCACCAGATGTCATCCGGGGTCGAATCAAGATGTGCTATGCCACTTTTTTATTGTGTACCGCTATGTACCGAGTGACGTGACCCATCCTAATTAACCTCCAGACGATCCGATGATCGCACAAAATAATTTCCTCTTTTAAAGTGCGTATTTTGTAATAGCAATTAGTATAGTAGATTCTTCATATCAATGTATGTCCCCACTGCAATAATGATGGTTAGAAATATAGGCAAAAAGCATTTATGTTTTATGAAGGCATTGGAATGTATGGTGGAATTTGATAGCCAGACTTTTTTGGTTCACTATTATAGGCTTATAGCTATGCATAACATAATTATTATTGTAGACGAGTTTCTCCTGCGTTTAAACTTATATGAGGGGTACTTTCTTGGCCGAGCTTCTATAGGGCTAGCTTTAGCGGGGCGGCTGCTTTCCCTTAATGAGCTTCTTTATGCCGTATGTTGTGTAGGGGTGTCAATATTTGACACGACACGAAAATTTGACACAAAATTTTCGGGTTAGACCCAACCTGTTTTCAAAATGGGTCGGATTCGGGTTAAC
>NW_021343202.1:0-287 GCF_001605985.2 Dendrobium catenatum
CAAGATTAGAGTTGATTTCAAGGTTGAAGTTAAACTTGAATTGAATTTGGATTTAAGATTGAATTTGAATTTGAGGTTTGAATCAAATAGATCTTCTTCAAACTTTGAAACTCCACACATTGATTTTTATTTGAATGTATAGGTTTACAAAAGTAATATGAAGATCTTAAGAAACTAGGCTCAACTCTTTCATCCCACCAAGTGATTTTGGGGTGAAATGTCAAAGCCTGGAATTGACTGAAGAACTTTGAAATCGTGTTGCATGTGTTCAATTATAACATAATGTT
>NW_021343203.1:0-317 GCF_001605985.2 Dendrobium catenatum
TGGCCTATTTATATGAGGCCTCATGTATTGTAATTTGAGTTTTTGTTGAAATGAAAATTATTCTCCTTTGTTCTCTTTGTGAGTGCACTCCCCTTTGATCTCTTAGTGAGTTCAAAAGGGAGAACTAGATCTCTTCGTGAGTTCTAGGTGTTCTTGTTATACTATTTTCTTTAGTTCTTTTGATCATTTCGTCGACGTGGAGATTTGGATCGGAGCATTTGTGGAGATTGGAATTCCCGTCTGAATCTCTCATTTTTTCCCCTACCATTTCTCCCTCCCCTTGCTCTGACGCCGCCTCTTCCAAGAAGCCCAAAGCC
>NW_021343204.1:0-244 GCF_001605985.2 Dendrobium catenatum
AACTATAAATGAATATACATATTGATTCTTTTATTTCACATTGAAAGCATGATAGAGTTTTGGTTTTCCTGCTGGGCTTTTAGCTCATTATATATGATTTAAATGATTTCAGGTCATGAAAAAAGTTAGAATCAGTTAGAATGAGGTCAACATAGATCCTCAGGTTTTCTTTAGATTTTGTTTTGTATTGTTCTTTATTTTTTGTAGTCATCAGTTTGTGATAGATTAGTGATAGCTATAGTGA
>NW_021343205.1:0-206 GCF_001605985.2 Dendrobium catenatum
TGAGGGGTTGGTCGAGTTATGTCAAGTGACTCACAAGAAAGGAAGGGTGAAGTCTTGGATTGAGGGCCTAGCGCGGCTGAAGGAGTTCGAACTGCTCCAGAGGGAAAGGTCAGCGGGATACAGTGGTTGTATGTGGAAGGATCGCGGGATGCACGGGCTGCATGTGGAAGTATGTTCTTGTGTTCTACCCATCAAATGGAGTAAAT
>NW_021343206.1:0-212 GCF_001605985.2 Dendrobium catenatum
GAGGATACAGGCAACAATTGCTAGAAGGATTGAAAGATGTTCAAGCAAATACACCAATTGCAACAAACATACGCATATGCAACGATGACAATCAACGACGAAATATTTTACTAACAAATAAATGAACTCGAGGGATATTCAATGAACACAATGATATCACACCAATCAATACTTTTGGACTTGCATATATATGTAGCAACCAATATGCAAGT
>NW_021343207.1:0-896 GCF_001605985.2 Dendrobium catenatum
GATGAATGGCAGACTGCAATCTCCAAGAAGACACGAAAGATGATCAAACAACTGGAAGGAGTTCCTGGTGTAAAATGGAAATCCTCTACGGAACCAGTGCTTGAATTGAAAGGAAATCAAAATTCAGGTGTATCCACTTCCAGGTCATCAACTTGGAGGCGTTCTAACACGAAACGGTTCTATAAAGTGAAAGTATAAGTATCATCCAAGAAGTTTGACAGCTCAAACAAGCGCAACAGGCTAAAAAAGAAGAGGACTGTACTTCAAAAGAAAAAGATCATCAACAATTTGGAAGATTATCATCAACCAATAAGGCGGCCTATAACACTTGCAGATTTTATGTCTGGACTTCAAATAGACCAATCAAAAGTGGAAGATGATGAACAAGAAGATGAAGATCTAATCCATATAGAAACATGTCGAGTCATCTCAGTAGCATCGATTACATGCCAAAGAGATTTTGTTATAGATCACGATAGGGGTCAGATAACAATGTCTCCTACAAAAATGACGGATAAAATGCCATCCGAGTCATGTTTCATGGTGCTACAAACAGATTCTAACTCAGAAGAAGAATTATGTTTTCCGAGTGACGATGAGTCAGATCAACAAATTGCTTCCCAAATGGAGCGTGTAAAGCTGAATGAAGACTCTGAATATTCAACAAAATCTTCATGCTGAGTCGAATGAAGTGGCTCAAGTGCAGTTGAGAAGTGGCAAAGTGCTGCCACCGCCACTAAAGAAGGGGTCATCAAGCAAAGACAAGGGAAAAGATATAGTCATCAACGAAGAAATCATTCCTAAAGAGTATAATAAGAAATATGATATAAATAAAGGGATAGAGTATAATATCATTTCTTATTTGAGAAAAATCCCAGCACAGCTCAGCATTTATG
>NW_021343208.1:0-301 GCF_001605985.2 Dendrobium catenatum
AAATATCATTTGAAGTAACAGAATGCTCGGTTATATGATCGATTTGTAATTTGGACAAATTTTCTCTTTGTTATTCTGCAAGTGCAAGTAGTAAATGTAAGAACTAAGAATTGATACTAAGTTACTAATCTAATAGTTAAACTGTTATGCAAAGGTATGATATGGAACAAGTTGCATTTCTGCTGGGACTGGCTCATTTGTTGGGATTTGATCTTTTGGTGGGATTTGATCTTTTGCTGGGATTGGCTCATTTGGTTCATTGTGGCTGTGGGGTTGGATATCTGATCTCTGTCTCTTATTG
>NW_021343209.1:0-334 GCF_001605985.2 Dendrobium catenatum
GGCTGCTTTATCGACTGACAATTTTTTGCCAGAAATCTGTCGGAAAGCTATTTTTCCTACAAATTTTGCACATTTTAGACAAATATGGCCGTTAGAAATGAGCATTTTTCTTGTAGTGAATGGCTTAAATCGTGAATAAAAATGATTATACTAATTGATGAAATTGTGTAAGCTTAATAGTAATAAAGTCAATGCTAAATCATAAATTTTTGAATTATTCTTTAGCATTTGTGATTGACCGTACTCGGTATTGGAATAACTGAAGCATATAATTGTATTAGATGATGTCAGACATCCTTTTTTTTTTTGGGGACATTTAGGCCATTTAAGGCAA
>NW_021343210.1:0-319 GCF_001605985.2 Dendrobium catenatum
GTTGATACTCCGGATCTGCAGGAACCTTCCTTTCTGATGCTTTATGTCCCTCATGTGGAGCCTGTTCTGATTCTCTCGCTTGCTGGTAGCTGGTTTTTGTCAAAGGACTATGATGAATACTGTTTCGACAGCTGCCCTTAGGAAGGCCATTTTTGGCAACCAGGAGCTTTTGCGCTCTGGCCGACCCTCCCGACAATCAATAGCCAGAACGATTTGAGTCCTTTAATCATCTTTTTAAATTCTCTGTATTGTTTTTGCTTCCTTTAGAACTCCCAAATTTTGTTTTTGCTTTTTGGGAGTTATAGTTTTGTCTTTTACT
>NW_021343211.1:0-220 GCF_001605985.2 Dendrobium catenatum
TCAGAAATAGAGGCTCTGGATCGTAGCCATCGATCTGCGTCGCCGGCGATGATACACGTGTCGAAATCTGATGTCCCCATCAATAAGTGTATTTCTCTGGCTCCAATAGTGCTTACCATGATGTATATCAAACCTCTTTTGAGGTGAGTTCCTTTGAGCTATGGGACCTAACTTCGTCGTGGCATTACCTATACGGTTGGATCCATCTGCACATTCAGGG
>NW_021343212.1:0-342 GCF_001605985.2 Dendrobium catenatum
TTATAGAATTTGGATAATTCCTAGAAAATTCAAAAGCTTAATTGGCTTAGATTTGAGGGTGGAGATTCTCCTGGATCATTTGTTTCTTGTTTTAGCCCTTTGATCATTTGTTTCTTGTTTATAGGAGTCTGGATGATGGATGACAAGTTTATGGTGTAATCTATCAGGAAAACATATAATTTAATCAAAGGGCTAAAGAACCTTAATAAATGTATCAGCTAAAGTAGTTGGGGATCTTGATTTTTAGAATCCATTCATTCTGAAACATGCTTCTAATGGTTAATGATGCATTTCATTTGAGAAGTTGCACTTCACAAGAAAGTCATGATCTAAAGCTTGCTG
>NW_021343213.1:0-200 GCF_001605985.2 Dendrobium catenatum
CGGCGTCTAGAGATTTGGTAGCGATAGATCCTCTCAAATAGAGGATCAATTGTATCTTGGTATTTTCCGTTTCCATTTCATCAAATAATACAAATTGTCTATTATTTTCGTGATTTTTTGTAGGTTTTTGTGGAGAATTCTCACTGGTTTTCAAATATTGCTAGGAAATTCTTGCTTCTACAAGCATTTCCTATCAAAAG
>NW_021343214.1:0-228 GCF_001605985.2 Dendrobium catenatum
AAGAACAATGAGTTAACATCGTTGAAATCCAAAAAATGGTAGAATAGCTGATCTTGTTTGAAAACAAAAGAACTAACTTAGAAAAAAATAATTGGATAAGCAAAAGAGATCTATTCAAAACTTAGTTCCAAAAAAATATCTTATAAAATAATATACCAAAGTAATTTATCACAATCATGAAATTCAAAATCAAGCCTTTGAAAATATCAAGTGACATATGAATTCTTC
>NW_021343215.1:0-447 GCF_001605985.2 Dendrobium catenatum
CAATTTTATATACCAATTTTTAAAATATAAATATTCTAATAACATGTCCAACCCATATCCGTGTCCTATATTTTCAATAATTATCGTTTCTTGTATTTGTGTCTTATATTCGTGACATGTCGTATCCGAGTTGTCGTGTCCGTGCCTGTGTATCTAGTAGACCCAAAAATATGAATCTCTTGAACATAAAAAAATTATAGAATAAGCCCTCTATGTTGTGTTATGCGATAAGTCCTATCGAATATACCAAGAACAATGAACTACGGACCATATATTGCACAAAAGTCGCATAAATGTCATATGTTCACAAAACAGATTGCGACATGTGTGAATTGTAAAATAACCAAAGAAGCACCTCCTACACTGAATTCTAATGGATGTCACTGTTGACCTGCATACCATATCCAAAGGAAACAAAAAAAAAAGCTCAAAATCATTCCTTGCCCG
>NW_021343216.1:0-523 GCF_001605985.2 Dendrobium catenatum
GTTCGAGAGGTTGAAGGAAGCCATGACGACGGTCCCTTTTCTAGCTCTTCCAGACTTTGATCAGGCTTTTATATTAGAGACAGATGCCTCAGGATATGGGCTAGGGGCAGTGCTGATGCAGAATCACAGGCCAGTAGCATACTTCAGCCAAGTGCTTTCAGCCAGAGCTAGATTGAAGTCCGTGTATGAAAGAGAGTTGATGGCCATTGTTTTAGCAATCCAAAAATGGCGACCGTATCTCTTGGGAAGACACTTCATTGTACGGACGGATCAGAGGAGCTTGAAGTATTTGTTAGAACAGAGGATGGTGACCGAAGAGCACCAGAGGTGGTTATCCAAACTATTAGGCTATGATTTTGAAATCCAATATAAGCTTGGTTTGGAGAATAAGGCGGCCGATGCTTTATCAAGATGCGTTGGGGAGATTCAGGAGTTGGTGGTGTTGGCACCATTGATAGTAGACTGGGGAGCCATTAAAGAAGAAAATATGCTGAGCGAGGAGCTGAGGAAGATCAGGGAGGAT
>NW_021343217.1:0-626 GCF_001605985.2 Dendrobium catenatum
CACCAGCCCTACTCGACGTCGCCGGTTTGCCCTAGCATATCCTTCTACCTCTCGAGGGCAGGTATATTCCTCTTCTTCTTCCTCTTTCTATCTTTTCTTCTTCCACCTCTTATCCGGCCTATTTCCTTCCCTTCTTCTCAATAATATATATTCATAGGATGTTAGATCGGAAACTTGCTGCAAGGATTGCGCCGCGGCCACCACCACCCATTCTTCGGTAGCTGTTGCGGCGTGGTCACAAGATGATATCGCTGACGACAAGGGAGAAGCTCTCGCACAAAGGGGCATTTACGACATTTTTCCGTTGGAAACCACGGGAAGCAGCAGACCGCGGAAGGCAATGAAAGGTCGTGAGAAGCAGCCACGGGCCGCAAAAATTTTTCTACCTCCGTTCTGCCGCAATGCCTCAAACGAGCATTTAACAAATTTTTATACAGCAACGCAGCTGTGAAGCCGTCCCAAACGTACCCTTAATCATAAAGATCATCACTTTCTCTAAGTGTAAGCAATTAAGCCCATTAGCTTAGGGTAGCATACCTAATGCCACCAATCTTTTGTCTTCCTGCACAAAACTGTAAACCAAGTTGTCGTCCGACCTAAAGCCACACGGATGACAGGTGGATAGC
>NW_021343218.1:0-959 GCF_001605985.2 Dendrobium catenatum
CTTCCTTCTCCGGATCCAAGCCTTGGCCCTCCACCAACTTATTCACTTCCATCATTTGTTCCACGGGCAAAACCTTCTCTTCATCAGGCGATTGTTTCGTAAATTCAGGGAAAACACTGCCATCTTCAGAAGGGGCCCTGTTGGGCCTAATCCCCCCACTCGAGGTCATCGACATTTCAACCGTCATTCCAACCACCGGTGTATTACCGTTGATCACAGCGAGCTCAGAAGCCTCGGTAGTTGGTTTATCCAAGTTGAAATCTCCTGCATCCGTCCCCAAGGATGGGGCATCCACCGTATCCAGCTCCTTGGCCGCCACTCTCCAAACCGAATTGGTTCTCGAGTTTCCAACCGGCATTGCCTGTCCCTTGGCGCTATTGTTTGGTTGCTGTCCAGCCTTGGCCAGTCGAGATCTCCTTCTTCTCTTCACAATGGTCCATTCCCCACAATCATCCCCACTATTCGTGGTTCCATCCCTCGAAGAACTAGGACCGTGATCAGGGCTGTCAGCTCCGTCCCTGCCCAGAAAACTGGCCTTCTCAGAGCCAGTGTTCAGAGGATCAGACTTGTGTGGTCTCGAATTGAGTACATTAGCCTCCGGATTTTGCACCCTACACACCTCAGCCTTATGACCAACCTTCCCGCACCCAAGACAAATCGGCGGAATTCCTTCATACTCAATGGGTTGGAAAAATTTCCCATTCAAGCCTTGAGCCAAGACTCCTTTTGGCAAACTTTTCGACAAATCCAAACGGACACAAACACGTGCAAAAGCGCATCTATTCCATTGTTTCGTCTGCTCATCCATAAACAAAGGTTCCCCCACACCGGAGGCCAACCTCGCCAAGTTCGCTTCATCCCAATATTCAAGAGGTAGATCCGGTAGTCTGAGCTAAACCGGCAATGTGAACTTCCTTGCCGCTTTCGAGGAAAGACCCGCAGTCCATTTCTCCACTCCA
>NW_021343219.1:0-201 GCF_001605985.2 Dendrobium catenatum
TCCCTAGTAGATTTCCTCATTCCCAAGTAACCCCAAATATCTATGGCAGAATTTTGGACCCTCTTGCTCCTAACAGAGTTCTTAAAATATCCCTTACCACAGTTGAAATGGATCCAAGGTCTATAAACTAACCTCTAATCTACAACACCACCAGCATCATGTTGAGATTTTTTCCATTTACTTCTTTTATTATTTAGATTC
>NW_021343220.1:0-741 GCF_001605985.2 Dendrobium catenatum
TAACATTAAACAATATCTTTCTAATCCGCCAGTTTTGACACCTCCAATTCAAGGAAAGCCGTTAATCCTCTACACTACAACCTTAGATGAGTCTTTAGGCGCCCTGTTGGCTCAAGTCAACGACGAAGGGAAAGAGAATGCTCTCTATTACCTTAGTCGAAGGCTTCTTCTTACTGAAATTTGGTACCCGTCAATTGAGAAGCATTGTCTTGCTTTGGTTTTTGCAGCTCAGAAACTGAGGCATTACATGCTCTCCCACTCAATCATTTTGATTTCAAGAGTTAATCCTTTGCAATATCTTATGACCCAACCTACGTTGTCAGGACGTTTAGCCCGTTGGTCTATGATATTACTGCAATTTTAGATTACTTTCAATCCTCTTCGTACTGTGAAAGGACAAGCCATTGCCAATTTTCTGGCAGCACACCCGCTGCCGGCAGATTCTCCTCTGAATGATGATCTACCCAACGAACAAATCATGAGTCTGAGGGAGTCTAGCGAGGCCATCTGGGAATTGTATTTTGATGGAGCAGCATCCTCTCATAGGAATGCGACCCAACAATCTGCAATTCCCAGAAAGGCTGGAGTTGGTTTAATTTTCATAACGCTAGAAAAAGGAATGATGCATTTTTCCTATCATTTATCGGAGCCTTGCACAAATAACAAAGCTAAATACGAAGCCCTGATAACCGGTTTGGAACTTTCAATTCTAATGGAAATTAAAGAGATTAAGATCTTTGG
>NW_021343221.1:0-2026 GCF_001605985.2 Dendrobium catenatum
TCCTTATACTCCTTGGATCTCCTCCTTGGACTACTTGGAAATCTCCTCCCCGAACTTCTTGGATTCGTCGTGGCTTGAATATCCAAACGAAGAGAAAATTCCCCCTTAGAAGGGGGCATTGCCTTTTCTCTTTGGATATCTATAGCCATCCCACACGATCTCCCAAATGGAAGAAGACTCTCCCCTATGAGGATGCCTTCTTCTTTTACGATTCAAGTGGGATAATAATATCCACACTCAAAGATTATTTTCATAACTCTTAACTATATTACAAATTTTACATCCATTTATAAAAGAAAATTCTAGACTACCTGCATGGTTATCCTAATAAAAATCCCAAGCAGTTTATATATGGAAATAAAAGTGCTCAAACCATTGACCCTGTGTCAAGCAATGCTCTTAATTACGAAGGCTAAGCAGCTCCATCTGTGCAGTTATAATTATTAATTTAGCCCTCATTTTCATTTATGGGGAGCTGAGCAAGCCCCTTTTATTAGCTTGAGCATGGCCACCTGCAAGGAAAAATAGTGTATATATACATATATATGACGTTCCTAACCTAGGGGTAAATCTAGCGCTCATCACGTCATCCACAGAATGCAGAAAAAGTAAGCAAACACATCAATCATTTTTCAAACAGCATGCAATGAAAACCACGGAAAGCTCCGGCACACAGCAGAAAAGTAAAACCCAGCGGCCTACCCTAGATCTAGAAGTGGTGCCCTAGCAAACAATTCTTTGTGTGTGTATGGTTGGCGTGGTTTGGGTAGATCCTAAGCAGGGTAATTAGTCAAAGTTATCTAGAGTTCAGGTTTGTTGGGGGTCTAAAAAGGATATTTTAGTTGAAATTTAAATATTAGTGAATTAAGATGCATTTTAATTATTTCAGTTTTTTGATCAGTTTTAAGAGCTAAGGGTACTGATATTTAAAGTTTATGTGATATTAGCAAATTTTAGAAAGTCCCGGGTCCTCCTAGGAACTAGACTAAGGGTCCAAAAAGTCACTATGGGAAAAAGGCTAAGTCTGGGTCACCTATCACTTTAGGAAAATACTAGACCTTAATATGAGTTGTTAGACAGGTAGTACGCTAAAATTGGAGTTTTCTATACAAAGTTACGAATTTTCTAAGTTTCGGGCCCTAAATGAACTACAGTTGACCAAAACGTTGACTCTCTAATCTAAAACATTTTTTGGAAACCTAAGATTTTTAATAAATACTAGACCCTAATAGGAGTCCAATTCAAGTGAGTTTGCCTAATTTGGAATTTTCTACAATTAGTTATGAATTTCTAAAGATCAAGGTATTTAAGGGAATATCTAAATTTCCTAATAAAGGGCTTATTTTATTGTTTTACTCCAAATTAGCTCCAAACTGATTGGAATCACTCCCAAATGTCAAGAATGACTTGAGAGGGTGTTCCCAAGTGTTTGGGGAAAATTTGTAATTTTTAATAGTTTTTAATGAATTATTAGGGGCAAATTGGTAAATTCTACCTATGGTCAAATTAGGGGTCAACCTGAAGTCAAACTATGGATCCCTATTTATCTAAGGTCAAGGATCAGATTCTAGTCAGCTTGAGGTATTATGGGTAATTTTCTGACCTAAGGTGTATTTATTTTAATTTTCAGAAGGTATCAGGGCCTTATTTAGCAGGTTAATTATGGTTGGTTAACTAAGGGGCCTAAAGACTCCTAAAAAATCCTAGAAAATTCTGCGATATTTCAGATGTCACTAAGTTTAAGTGTTACAGTTTTCATGTCAATTCAAGATCTATCATAGCTCCTAGAAAACTTTTAAGTTTGCCAGACGGATCCTTAATTATTATCCTTAGGGTGTCACTACGTTGTAGGAGTTAAGAGTGATATTTTATCTAACCCTCAAGGTGATAAATACAGGGGAACACATAAACAAAATAAACATGCCATGTCCTTAGATTTAGGAGAGCCTAGACTAAGTGCTCGTGGTGCAACCTACACATGCGATCTACGACAAACAAAAAGTAAGTACGAATAATGAAGGGATTA
>NW_021343222.1:0-209 GCF_001605985.2 Dendrobium catenatum
AAAGAGGCACAAAATTAGCCCAATGTCAAAAAATGCATAAAAATGTGCCAAATTTGAAAAAGATACGCAAAGCGCCACATGTGGTAATTCTTTTCTTTCCACATTCTTTCAATCTCTTAATTCAAATTGATATTATGTTCATTTATATTTATTGAACTTTGAAATATATAATTTTTTATTCATCTCTATTGTAATGATTTTCTATATTC
>NW_021343223.1:0-862 GCF_001605985.2 Dendrobium catenatum
AATTGACCCGACACTGTTCAACCCGACCCGTTTTGGCAAACGGGTCGGTTTCCCGAACACGACCCGCTTCGGGTCCAGGTCAACCCGAACCCGACCCGATTCGGGTATATTTTATTTAATTCAATTTATTTAAATCTAAATAAAATTAAGGAAAGATTTACTTCAATTAATTTAAAATAAATTGAGATTAATTTAATTTGGGCAATAATGTTTATGATTTTTTGAAATATCATTTACTTATTTCATTAAAATCCATTAAAACCCTCTTAAATTAATTAAAAACGGGTCAAATCAAGTTGATTTCGGGTTTTCGGGTCAACCCGAACCCGACCCAGTTCGGGTTCGGGTTGACCCGAAACCGAAATTTTCGTGTCGGGTTCGGGTCAAATATTGACAGGTCTAGAGTTCTCCTTTGCAGCCAACAGACGTCGGACTTCTACCCGACGTCGAACATTCACTCTTCGCCAAGTTTCTACCCGACGCCGGACTTCTACCGGTTATCAAACTTCGTTGGACGTCTACGCTAAGATGGATTTCTTTCCATTGTTGGACTTCTACCTGACGCTGTCCTTCTGATATTCGTTGTCAGACTACAGTCTTTTCGACCTCCGTCGCTCGCCGACTACGATCCTCCTGACTTATGTCGCCCGCCGACTATAGTCTTTCCGACCTCTGTCGCCCGCCGACTACGGTCCTCCTAACTAATGTCGCCCGCCGACTATAGTATTTCCAACCTCTATCGCCCGCCCACTACGGTCCTCCTTACTTACGTCGCCCGCCGACTACAGTCCTTCTGACCTCCGTCGCCAACCGACTACGGTCCTCTTGACATACGTCGCCCACCGACTACAAGTCTTCCGAC
>NW_021343224.1:0-291 GCF_001605985.2 Dendrobium catenatum
TGTGTCCGTCGTCCGGACACCAATAAAAATGCGCCACTTCACTCGAAAATACCGGGGCCCAGTGCATTCGGGTGAGGTGGCGTGTCCGGATTGGATGTCCGCATGTCAGGTGACCGGACGCAATAATTTGCCGAGAGAGAGATGATTTCAATTTCGGCGTTGACAAATCAATGGGAGTTAGATATTCGTTAGAGCTATGTATAATAATAAGTTTCTCATCCTCAAATTAAGCCAAAGTTGGAGATTTGAAGGAAGAGGAATATTTCTTTTTTGTTGATAGGCTAATATAAT
>NW_021343225.1:0-300 GCF_001605985.2 Dendrobium catenatum
GACCAGATTTGCATTGCACTAGCTAGGTTCGGGTCACATTTTAGTACCCAATTTAGACTTAGGTTCTGAGGCGAGCTCGGGCTATAAGACCTCACCTTCTGGGATTTGAATCCCACTTTCTAATAAAATTGACCACTCAAACTAAAAATTTCTTTCAATCAAATACAAGCCTAACAATTAGGATAGACTGAGGTGTTTTCTGAAATAATTCAGAATCTCAAAGCACCTCCTACTTCTCCTCATTTGATTTCAGAAATAAGTGTCCAACATTGAACCAATCCCATTTGAAAATTCCTACCC
>NW_021343226.1:0-811 GCF_001605985.2 Dendrobium catenatum
TATATATATATATATATTGAAGAATATATATATGGAGTTACCTCAATTAGAATGAGCAATAGATAATCTTGTTCGTTATAATTAATTATGATTTGTATTTCATTGCAGGTAATTACTATCATGTAGATATAGTGGTGCGTCTATGAAGATGAATCACTCATGCCAAGCTAAATATTTATCTAAAAAGATTGATAGAACTTAGGTTTTGTTTGAGACGGGTTTCTTACTATTTTCTAAAGCTATATTTTTAGTAAAAAATTAAAAAATTTTAACTAAAAAGTTGCTTTAAGAAGCAGTAAGGAAGCCTCCCAAAAGAAGTTTTAATGGAATCTTCTCAAACTCTAGTATTTAATTATGCTCAGTTCTTTTTTTTAGTAATAAGTACTACACATCTCTCTGATTATGCTGTAGTTTTTTCATTTCTTTTTTCTTCTTCATTCAAAGATGCATAGGTAGCTCGGCATTCTTCATGATAATTAAGTTCAATCATTTTTGTACCTATTCATTTGATAAATAAAATTGCTAACATTGTAAATAAAAAAACTACTTAGTTTATTTTCCTTTCATGCTATAAGTCTAAAGAATAAATTTATTTTAAACTCCGTCCACAAAAGCAGAAATATGAAACTGTAGCCCCATGAAAGTGAACCCCCGGTTAACAAAGGGAGGATCAAACATGGAAGGAATCGAGCCACTTGAAGTCATTAAATCCTATTTGGCATCAATTTCTAATTTTCATTTTTATTTTTGGCTTTAAAAAACATGTTTACCGTTATCCAGTATTTTAAAGCTTTCTTTTTTTTTTTCTTTT
>NW_021343227.1:0-441 GCF_001605985.2 Dendrobium catenatum
GAAATTCTGTTTTACTCAAATCGGCCAGGACGACATTTACATCGTCCTGAATGATCTGGCTTAAAACAAAAATTCTAATCAGGGACTCTTAATTAAGGTAGCCATCATTAACAGATCAGCCTGGACGATAAGTGTATCGGCCAAGACCATAGGCTCAAAATAGACGGTCGGGCCGATCTGTTCAAAAACCTTAGTTACTCCTGGATGATAAATATCGGCCAGCTTGAATTCAGGGCGATGCTCTGGACGATTTTTCTCTGATTTGTACTGATCGGCCGGGATGATCATGCGATCGTCCTAGATGAGCAAGCCAAATTTAAATCGTCCAGCTTACATTCAGGGCTATGCTCTGGCCGATCTTCTGAGATTTCTACTGATCGGCCAGGACGATGTCCATATCATCCTGGATGATATTGTTGGCAACTTATAATTAATGAGCTC
>NW_021343228.1:0-419 GCF_001605985.2 Dendrobium catenatum
CTTTGGATGGCCACAGATTACTGTTGGGAATTAAGTCCAAATAATTAGATCATTTTCCTAAGTTCTCGAGTATGACATTTTCATATTTATAAGGTTAAAAAAAAAATTGACATTTGAGACAATTTTTGTCCTTAAATTATATAGATTATTTTTATTGTACATCCACGTAACCTTCTTCTTTGGTGTTTTAACAGGCAACAATCGGGTCGTCATACGGATATTCCATCTCATGAGAAATTCCGTCAAAGGACTTGCTTAGAATCAGTAGAGAAACTAGTCCAAGAAGAATGATGGGCGTCACTCTCTCCCACATCTACCAAGGGACCCACGCTATGCTGGGTGACTAGGAAGTTTCTCCCCAAACAATCAGATTGTCACTCATCTCAGTCAAATCCTCCCCCTTTGAACTCGCCCAACTC
>NW_021343229.1:0-281 GCF_001605985.2 Dendrobium catenatum
GATATTAATATGGATGGATATAGATATTGTATTGATTCAATTGATGCTATGGACATGACATTATAGATTCATTGATATTATTGATTTTAGACTCATTGATACTATTGTTTCTGCACCGTATTACCTGCTGCATTGATTCATTGCTAGTATAGATTGAGATTTATCGTATTGCTTTTCCGATAGATTTTATTGACTAGATAGCATTGATTTGATCGATTGATTCGATACGATTGATTTGACTGACCGACGGATTCTTCTGAGATTTGACGTACTGATTGATT
>NW_021343230.1:0-341 GCF_001605985.2 Dendrobium catenatum
CTTGGAGATAATACCA
This sequence comes from Dendrobium catenatum, assembly GCF_001605985.2. Classification (NCBI taxonomy): domain Eukaryota; kingdom Viridiplantae; phylum Streptophyta; class Magnoliopsida; order Asparagales; family Orchidaceae; genus Dendrobium; species Dendrobium catenatum. Next base: position 17 of record NW_021343230.1, read on the forward strand.
CAAAGAAAGTGGTTGGATCAGATATGATTGAAAATTTCAAAAACTTTTTCATAGACAATATGTTATTGGTTGAAGGCTTAAAACATAGTCTGTTAAGTATTAGTCAGCTGTGTGACAAGGGATATAATGTAAAATTTTTACCTACTAGCTGCATATTAAGCCTAAATGGAAAAGAAGTTTTAATTGGAAAAAGGGTAAACAATGTTTACATGCTAGATTTGAATTCTATTCAATCTTATACTGGTTTTTGTTTAAAAACTATTTTTGATGAATCATGACTTTGGCATTGGAGACTTTGTCATTCTAGTATGAAAACCTTAGGAGA
>NW_021343231.1:0-426 GCF_001605985.2 Dendrobium catenatum
TGCACAACTAAAGTTGCCTTTTCTTTTCTTGATCTATTCTATATATGCCGTGCTCTAGAGACTATGGGAAGTTTATCCAGTAGTAGATCCGGATGGATCATCTGTTAGGTTCTTTTCTTCTTAGTAGTAGTAAACTAGACCTATCTTCTCGTTCTCTCAACTCTCAATAGTATAGGTGCATCAGTTGACTCTATATGGATTCTTTCGAATATCGATCCTTCTGTCAAATCATGTATACATGGGAAGAAAGCTTTTCAAGATTTAGATATTCTTTCGGATTTTTCTCTGGGTTCCAAACAAACCTCCAGGGCAAAGAAAACTTGTTGGCTCCCTATAAGAGAAGGTGCAGCGGGCGATCATTTGTATTGGTGATTGAGCTTCTTTCTCTTAGTTCGAATTCTAATTTCAATGCTTCGCACCTTGCCT
>NW_021343232.1:0-900 GCF_001605985.2 Dendrobium catenatum
AGGTAGAACACCTAATTTTTCTCATTTGCATGTTTTTAGTTGTAAGGTGTTCATACATAATAATGAAAAATCTGCCTTAGGTAAATTTAATCCCAAATCAGATGAAGGAATTTTTGTTGGATATTCAAGTGTTGGAAAATCTTATAGGGTATTCAACAAAAGAACTTTGGTCATTGAAGAAACCACACATGTTGTACTTAATGAATCTGGAAATTTGAAAGAGCCAAATGTTGTTGAAGATGAGATTGAGGAAAACTCTCAAAAGATTGATAAAATAAATTTGGAAGAAAATGTGGAAGAGAATTTGGAAACAGAAAACCCTTTGCCTAGAGATTTGAGATTTTCTAAAAACCACCCAAGGGAATTGATTATAGGTGAACCTAGTGAGGGTGTTAGAACTAGGCGTGGAATAAACAAGGAAGTTAATCATTCAGCCTTTATTTCAACTATAGAACCCACTAATATTAATCACGTACTTTCTGATGAATTTTGGATATTGGCCATGCAAGAAGAGTTAAATCAATTTGTAAGAAATAAAGTTTGGGAATTAACTTCAAGGCCAAAAGATCAAAGTGTTGTTGGAACCAAGTGGTCGTTCAAAAATAAAATGATTGACTCAGGAGTAGTCATTAGAAATAAGGCTAGATTAGTTGCTAAGGGGAACAATCAAATTGAAGGAATTGATTTTGAGGAGACTTTTGCCCCTGTAGCTAGACTTGAAGCAATTAGGGTTTTACTTGCCTTTTGTTGTTTTAAAGGTTTTAAATTGTTTCAAATGGATATCAAAAGTGCCTTTTTAAATTGGGTAATTGAAGAAGATGTTTTTGTAGAACAACCTCCAGGTTTTGAAAATTCTAAATACTTAAATCTTGTTTTCAAGTTAAAAAAGGCATTATATGG
>NW_021343233.1:0-239 GCF_001605985.2 Dendrobium catenatum
ATTCAAGATGTTTGTAATGTATTGAGATGTATATTTCATTCAAGAGGTGAGGTAATACTTCATAGTGTCTTGGAAGACTAGAAAGATGACTTTTATGAGTTTTGGTTATTTAATTATTATTTGTGAAAAAAGTTAATATTTGGGATCATTTAATTTAGATGATTTTAATGAATTGATTCATTCTTAAAGCCCATGAAAATAAATTCAAAAGTTATTGTCATTTTCATCGATTATAAAAA
>NW_021343234.1:0-1572 GCF_001605985.2 Dendrobium catenatum
GTCGTTGTAGTAGAGAGGTTCTTCAAAATCTTGTTCAAGATGAATTAAATTATACTTCTTTTTCAAAATATAAGCAATCAGATGTCCTAAGGCTATGTTCTTCTTTCTTTTATGATCAACATGACCAATTTTAAAGAGACCATAAATGTAGTCAATTAGTAGTTGGGCCTCATCTATAGGTTATCTAGTCATAATCAAGTAGGTAACAGTAGAAAGAAGAGTGATGTTGACTCTATCATCAACTTTAGGTATAATGGAAGTTCTTAATACATGTTGGATGATACGAGCATCACGCACTAAGGTTGAAACTTTAGGCAAATGATGCTTAATTCTCCTATCTCTAATCACACGATTAACTTCAGTCTAATAAAAACTTGAGTTGGTCAAAGTGTGTGTTCTTAAGCCTTCAGTCCTTAAGTTTAGAAAAATACCAAAGTCATCCTTGGTGATTTCAACTTTCTTTTTGAAAACAAAAGAACGCATGATAGAATGATCGGAGTTGAATAACATATTTGCCAAGAAATAGTGAAAAGTTTCTCTATTGTAGAAGTGAACTAAAGTGAGGATCAAACCAAATTGAGTGGAGGTAAATAAGTGCATTACCTTAAAAGTCAATTGATCCTGTAAGAGAACTCCAAATGGGGTAATTTTTGCAGACACAAACCTAACAAATGATTCTTCATTGGCTCTAGAAAGGACGTTTTCTGATGTATTTTCTGGAGGACCCTTAGCCAAGGTCTTTTGGCGCTTGCTAGAACTTGCCATTGAGAGATTTGAAGAGTGGAAAGGTTTGAAAGAGATGTGCGAAAGTGACTGTTCAGTAAAAACTGTCGTTAATTTAAAGAAGAACGAGTGTTCGTACCAGACAAAATTTTTGTTCGTCCCGTACGAAAATATTTCGTATGGACGAACGAATGAGTTTAAAAAATAACAACTTTTTGTAAACACATAATTTTCGAAGCGTCCTTTCGTACAGGCTTTTGACTAAGATGATCGTACAGACGAACACGTGTTCGTATGGACGATCAGAATTTTAACTCATTTTAATGGCAGTTGAAAACTGTCCCCCGCCATGAATCGACATATATTCGTCTGGACGAACCAAAGGTTCGTACGGACGAAGTTCATAATAAAATTGTCTTATCCATTCAACTGCTGTATTCAATTGTCCTGTCGTTTGAAAAATGTTTCGTCCCAGATGATCGTGACGATCGTACAGACGAACTACATTAAAAACTGCTCTTAAGACGGTTCGAAATCACGCAGTTTGTCATTTTACACACATCATCCCGTACAAAAAAATTTCATCGCGGACGATGATGACCACAAATTTTCATTTTCACACTCAAAATAAAAATAAATAAAAATAATCAAGACACACTTAATTACTAAAAAAAAAATAAACAAAACAGAATAAAACAAAAATACAATGAACACAAAAACAAAAACAAAATATCAATTTTACAGAAAAATATTTTTATCTAAACATTTAAATCAATAACTCCTAGCCTAGTTCTTAATGTATTGAAAGTATAAAAGGCTAAAGGTTTTGTAAAAATATCTGCAAGTTGA
>NW_021343235.1:0-235 GCF_001605985.2 Dendrobium catenatum
AGGATTCGGAGTCCTTACCACGAGATCTACACTTTCTTCAACAGCGGCGTCAGACGAAAAGCGCTCCGCGGCCTCCGAAACCCAAGATTTCCTTTACTTTTCTTCTCTTTCTCTCTCCTCAGATATTTCTGATTTTATAAAATGATTTTCTCTCTCCTCAAAACGAGCTGATTTCCTTATAACATTAGTCTGATCGTCCTGGCCGATCGCGACATCGTCCAGGACGATATGACCA
>NW_021343236.1:0-290 GCF_001605985.2 Dendrobium catenatum
TGCTTGACAATGACAATCACATCAACTAAAGAGTCCCCACATAAAGAAATTAGCAATTGATCCTCTAGACTCTTAAGAAAATTCATACATCTCACAATCTCATGAACTTTCATGCATATAAAAGGATTAATTATTCTATATGAATACAGAACGTCGTCTGGAGGTAAATCAGAGCATGCCATATCACCTCATTGCTGTGTACCGCGGCTGTGTACCCGCTGTGTACTGCGCTACGTGGCACATTCTGATTCGTCTCTGGACACAAAGCTATATCCGGTTTCCACACAAAA
>NW_021343237.1:0-595 GCF_001605985.2 Dendrobium catenatum
TTCTTACCTTTGATCTCCAAGTAAAGCCTTTACGCTTCAGTGGTAGAAATTCTCCCTTGAATGCACTCTCACTCTCTCTCCTTTGCTATTCTCTCAAGAGGCACGAAGATCAAATGACAAAAAGATTGGGTGGCAGTCTAATTTGGACTATTTATACAAAAAACAAACAAAAACCGCCAAAAAACTGCAAGTATTCAATTATGTACCCAGTGGATCGTCCCGTACGATCATGGATTGTCCTGGACGATTATACTTAAAAGCCTTGAAACGAACCTATTTGCATATGTGTACGAAATATTTTCGTACAAGCTGATCGTTCCGTACGAACTAAGTTCGTCCGGTACGAACTATTATTACAAGGTCGGTTCTAGAAACTACAGAAAAACCGTCCTAAGTCGGTTGTATCGTCTGGACGAAAATTGGTTCGTATGGACGAAATTTTTACAGAGACTAGATCGTCCTGGATGATAATTAATTTCATATGGACGAAAATTTTACAGAGTGCAACTCATTTTCTGACGATAATTAATTTCGTTTGGATGAAAATTTTACAGAGAGCAGATCGTCCTGGACGATAATTAATTTCGTCTGGACG
>NW_021343238.1:0-304 GCF_001605985.2 Dendrobium catenatum
CATTTCTTCCGCTATTTGATCGCAGTTGAACAGTGCCACGCCAATATTGACGTCACACTGTTCACTTTCGTCATTTCTTTCTCTCTACTGAAACTCGTCTGAGAAATGCGCGAAAGAAAAGAAAGATGATTTGGAGGTAAAATGGCGTTCCCTGGAGATGAATCACGACACTTTTTGATTTTACTGTATTTTACAGTGAAGAATAAGAATTTCGGTTGGAGATGCCCTAACAAACTAAGGCTTCGTTTGATTCGGTTTATGCTTACTTAAAAAGGAGTTTTAGAAAAGGAGGTTGAGAAAAAGC
>NW_021343239.1:0-402 GCF_001605985.2 Dendrobium catenatum
AATATTTCTTTTTGGTGTGCATTTCTGGCTGATTGACCACTAGATCTATAGATTGTTCAAGTTATGTTTATCTGGATATAAACACTAGATGTCTAGATTGTTCAAGTTATGTTGTGGTCTAGATATTAAAAAAGTGGTACGAACTCAGAAAGGTATTCTTTGCTAGAAGCTCGTGCTTTTACTAATAATACCTCCGGTCAGAGCAACAATTGCTCATAGTTTTGGCAGAACTCTATCGTTTTGTTTTGTTTTTTTTTTCTTAATCTTAAATTCCAAGTCTATAGTTCACTCTCCCAACTCATACAGTCGGAGGTTTCTACCATTGAAAGGAGCAAAGAGAGATAGGAAGGGAACCAAGAGATTGGTTATGGCAACTCTTAGACAATTAAAGATCAAGACAGG
>NW_021343240.1:0-217 GCF_001605985.2 Dendrobium catenatum
AGTATCGCCCTGGATGCAAAACTGGTCGATTGAAAATTGGCTTGATCATCCAGGCAAATCTCTCAATCGTCCCGGCCGATCAGTTCAAATTAAAAGAAAATCGTCCAGAGCATCGCCCTGAATTCGAGCTGGCCGATATTTATCATCCTGAAGTAACCAAGGTTTTTGAATAGATCGTCTTGGCCAATCCTGTGATCGTCCAGGATGATATGATCGT
>NW_021343241.1:0-1801 GCF_001605985.2 Dendrobium catenatum
TCTGACGTCATACAGATAGTGACGCCAAATCTTCAAACCAAAAACAACTGCAGCTAATTCCAAATCATGTGTCGGATAATTCTTCTCATGTGGTTTTAACTATCTCGAGGCATAAGCAATTACCCTTCCATGCTGCATCAGAACACAGCCCAAACCTTTCAGTAAAGCATCACTGAACACCTGAAACCCTTCCGTACCTGACGGAAGTGCTAACACTGGAGCTGAAGTCAAACAATCCTTCAATCTCTGAAAACTAGCATCACACTCTGGTGTCCAAATAAAAGCTACTGACTTCTGAGTCAGTCTCGTCAGAGGCGTAGCAATCTGAGAAAATCCTTTCATAAACTTCCTGTAATATTCAGCCATGCCAAAGAAACTACGTACCTCAAATACCGTAGTAGGCCTTGGCCAACCCGCAACAGCCTGAATCTTCTGAGGATCAACAGAAATACCTTCACCGCTAACCACATATCCCAGAAATGAAATGCTCTTCAGCCAGAATTCACACTTGGAGAACTTAGCATATAACTGATGCCGTCTCAGAGTCTCTAACACATTGCTCAAATATCTGGCATGATCATCCTCAGAAGCAGAATACACCAGAATATCGTCGATGAAGACGATCACAAACTGATCCAGATACTCTCTGACCACTCTGTTCATCAGATCCATAAAAATAGCAGGTGCATTGGTTACCCCAAAAGGCATAACCAAGAACTCGTAGTGTCCGTACCGAGTACTGAAACCTGTCTTCAACACATCAGCTTCCTTCACCTTCACCTGATAATACGCAGATCTCAAATCAATCTTTGAAAACATAGAAGAACCAGAAAGCTGGTCAAACAAGTCATCAATCCGTGGTAAGGGATACTTGTTCTTGATCGTGACCTTATTCAAATCTCTGTAGTCAACACACATACGGAGTGTTCCATCCTTCTTCTTCACAAAAAAAATAGGTGCTCCCCAAGGAGAAACACTAGGACGAATAAATCCTCTATCCACCAACTCATGAAGCTGAACTTTCAACTCAGAAAGTTCTTTCGGTGCCATCCTGTACGGAGCTTTTGCTATCGGAGTTGTACCCGAAAAAATATAGATAGAGAACTCCACATCTCTATCCGGAGGTAAACCAACCAACTCTTAAGAAAATACATCTGCAAACTCCCATACCACTGGGATATCAGAAACAGAACCAACATCCAGGTTCATATCCCGTACAGAACCCAAAAAGACTGGACAACCCTTCTTCCACATTCTTCTCACTTCCAATACAGAAATCAGGCAAGAGAGAACACCTCGTAAACCTTGGAATACACATCTCTCTCCTGACATAAGCAAGCTCACTTGCTTCTTCAAACAGTCAATCTGGGCCTCATACAGACTCAGCCAATCCATACCCAAAATCACATCATACGAAGAAATCGGCAACAAAATCAAACTCGATTTCCACTTCTTGCCAGCAATATCAATCTCACAAAAATAAAACTTCCGAGAAATTAAATTACTTCCAGCCGATAAAATCACAGAAAGAGAAACCGGAAGCAAAATCGAATCCAGAGGCAAATCATCAAAACAATGCTCGGAAAGAAACGAGAGACTGGCCCCGGAATCAAACAAAATACGACAAGGCTGATCAGAAATATAAATCATACCTGTCACTACATCCGGAGAATCTCGAGCCTTCTGCTGACTCAGACTGTACACTCGTGGCTGAACTGGAGCTGGAGCTGAAGCAACAGAACTACTCGGTTCCCTCTGACTAGTAGTAGGTGGTCTCCGTGGTACAAAACTCGAACCACCA
>NW_021343242.1:0-224 GCF_001605985.2 Dendrobium catenatum
ATTGATGCTCTTCTCTATAACTTAGGAATGTTTTGGTGAAATGTGGACATAAATAAAGAAGGATGGCCTCTATGATGAAAGTTAAAGAAGCCTTGAGGAAATGGGGTTATCTTCAAGAAATCATTGATAGTCTATTAGTTCATGTCCTTGGAGAAGAGTAGAATATTGTCAAAAAATTCTTGTACACATGCCTTGGTGTTAATATTATGTGTCAGCTCTAATGG
>NW_021343243.1:0-215 GCF_001605985.2 Dendrobium catenatum
TCGTTTGAGAAATTCAGAAATTTTTCAACTTGGATTTAAAGAAAATTAGGTTGTGAAATAATATCTTTACAAAGTGATCATGGAGGAGAATTTGAAAATAAAAATGTTGAAAATTTTTGTAAGGAAAAAGGGATTGATCACAATTTTTCTGCACCTAGAACCCCTCAACAAAATGGAATAATTGAAAGGAAAAATAGAACATTAATAGAAGCCGC
>NW_021343244.1:0-293 GCF_001605985.2 Dendrobium catenatum
CAGGAAAAAAAACTAGAAATTCAATAATCTCACAATGCAAAATATATTACATAATAATTTCCTTTTTTATGCACCACAAAGTCATTAGTCCTTCACGAATCTTAGAATATAGAGGGTATGTGAGGAACCAATAGATATCAAATTGCTCTCCTCAAACACTAGAAAGCATCTTCGTTAAAATCTTCAATTGCTCGCAAACTGAGGCTTTATATCCATTTTGAGAAGGAAGTCATTTAACACAAATCTTAAGAGAATCTGATGAGGACATCGGAGATCAACGGCTATGATTTTTT
>NW_021343245.1:0-285 GCF_001605985.2 Dendrobium catenatum
GGCCAGCAGCCACCGGCCAGCCCTCCAGCCCGCCGGTCATCCTCCCCCCTTGCTGTCGCCCCTTTCCCTTCCTTCAAATTTCAGATTTGAAATTCAACCGTGAGTTAATATTGTTTCCAAAAGTGTTTCCTTAGTTCATGCAATTGAATCAATTGGATTTGAATTTCGATTTTGAAATTCAAAATCCACCCAATTAATTGCCTGTAATTCAGGAAAGTCTTTTGTGTTTAGAGCTGAAATTATTTCAGATTTTTATTGAAATCAATTGAGTAATTAAGTGGGCCC
>NW_021343246.1:0-217 GCF_001605985.2 Dendrobium catenatum
GCTATCAGAAACTTAGCCCAGAGGCTCTCTTTAGTGCATAAATTATACCACAATTTAAAGGAGAAAGCCTTTGCAAGATCTTTTAAATGTTTACAACCAAGACCACCTTTCCCCAAAACACCACAACACTTCTCCCAAGCGGCCTAATTAATTTTAGAGCTAGGATAGGTACCTTTCCTAAAGAAATTATTGATAAGCTTCTTAACCCTATAAGAAA
>NW_021343247.1:0-212 GCF_001605985.2 Dendrobium catenatum
TTAGCCCAAATATTTAATTAAATTTGTATATAATTTTAAAATTAATTAGTCTTCATTTAAATCGAGAGTATTATCTTAGGAGATGTAATTAACTATAGGGGCTTGCCCCTATAGGGAGTCTAGATCCTAGAATAATCTAAATCCCATCTTAGTTTCCTTTCTGAGTTGGGGGAAAGATCCGTGAACGTAGACAATTGCTTTATCTATATATA
>NW_021343248.1:0-279 GCF_001605985.2 Dendrobium catenatum
TTTATGCCAATAAAGAAAAGAAAACAGGGATTAGAAAATACATTTAATAATTAATAATAAAATAATTGAAATTTACTGAAAATAAATACGTACCTTTCTTCGGGCTTGAACACCGGATTTGTTGATTGCACTTTTAGAACCTTTACTTTGTAAGCATATCATATACCTTTCCAATATTTACTTCCACTCTTCTAAATTTATACAATTTTCACAAAATAAACAATTTACTTCTCATACTTACTCAATTCATCCTTCCTAAAATCACACTCTATGCTTTCT
>NW_021343249.1:0-356 GCF_001605985.2 Dendrobium catenatum
CACTTAGGCTTAACAACCTAATTAATAGACTCAACAGGTACTGCTCCTCCTCCTCCAGAACAGGGACCGTCTGAGTGATTGTTGCAGTTGATGTTTTATGTTTGTGTTGTTATTATTTATGTGTTAGTTGTTGTTTGGTTTTAGTAGTTTGATGTATTTCTTCTTTATTTTAGTTGTTGTATTGATATCTTGATGAATACTTGTAATATATTAAATGATATCAATATAAGTTCTTGTGTTTTGATTTGAATTTACTTTTTAAATGTTTGTTAGACTTTATATAAATCATCATATTTTTAATCTTAATCGTGTTATAACGTGAATTGCAAGAAAAATTAAATTCATTAGAAAATCTA
>NW_021343250.1:0-294 GCF_001605985.2 Dendrobium catenatum
TCACATACCCAAGAGTCTTTACATCTAGCATTCAGATCTCCCTTTAGATCTCTTGCACCCCAAAACGTACTTACATTAAAAGAACGATCACCTCTTTTTATTGTCCCAAGGGCTCCTTCCCCTTTCCTGCAGTACAACCACTGCTAATGAGCTTGGCTCAATGAAATACGCAAGCAAGTTATAAGAAATAATAATGAACCATTAAGAAATACCATAAATATGCTAACATAATTAAAACACATATTGAAATGTTATAATGAGCTTGAAAGTGCCTAGCAGTATTATTTATCTTTT
>NW_021343251.1:0-290 GCF_001605985.2 Dendrobium catenatum
AGTAACATACAAAATAATTCATTATATTTAATAATACATTTGAATTTTTTGAAGCTCCAATCTCACTTTGTATCTTTCTTTGCGGGGGTTTTTGGGGGCAGCGCCCCCGGAACAAAATTTTATGTAAGAATAATTTTGAAATTCTGCTTGTTTTTAAAGTTCGTAAATTGTTTGTATGAAAAGATACCGAGCGGTATCGAGCATGTATCTAACGGTACTGAGCATATACCGGTCAGTACCGAGCATATACTGCTCGGTACCGAGCATATACTGCTCAGTACCGAGCGATA
>NW_021343252.1:0-218 GCF_001605985.2 Dendrobium catenatum
TGTGAACTATTCACCAACTGAATGTCATTCACAAGCTCTTCTTCATAAATATAAAAATAGATATGAGAAAGAATAAACACAATATATTCTATTTTTTATGTTTAAAAAAAAATTAGTTGAATATGAATTACTATTTAATATGATTGATACTGTATTTTAAAATGAAAAATATATTTTTTTTGGTTGAAGATGCCCTGAGATCATCTCTTGATCTCATA
>NW_021343253.1:0-315 GCF_001605985.2 Dendrobium catenatum
TTAAGATCTTTCCAAGGTAGGTTGGCATATCTAAGACGTTTTATATCCAATTTGTCTGGTAGATGCCAACCCTTTGCAGCCCTTTCAAAGAAAGATTCAGAATTCTATTGGGACGATAGCTGCCAAAAAGCCTTCGATAGTATAAAACGCTATCTTTTGTCCCCTCCAGTTTTGGTCGCTCCTATTCCAGGGAGGTCATTAATTCTTTACACTGCAGCATCAGATGAGTCTCTTGGAGCTTTGTTGGCCCAAACCAACAATGAAGGAAAAGAGAATGTCCTATACTACTTGAGCAGACGTCTAATTCCTACAGAA
>NW_021343254.1:0-245 GCF_001605985.2 Dendrobium catenatum
TTCAAATATTCTTTTAATTTTTTTGAGCTCGGCTCTACATTTTTTTTATTGTGCTATTTTATAAAGATAAAATATAAGATGATAAAAACATATAATTTATATCATATTTTCTTTATATTCTGAAAGAGTTGAATAATTACTTCTTTATTAATAATTAAATATTTCTTTTGTGTATGAGTTACTAAAGTTTCATTAATCCATTGTTCTACAATTTTATTTCATAGTTGATTTTTTATAATAGTCAA
>NW_021343255.1:0-334 GCF_001605985.2 Dendrobium catenatum
ATGGCCAGCAACATCCGAAACTGATAATAATAAAAAAATTACTTGGAGTTGGAGCTTGGAGATCATTAGTTTTTCAACACAAAACGAAATATAAAGCTTTGAGAAGCACATCCAAAGGAAGTAGGCCCTATTAATTAGCAGCTAAAGTCTTAACAAATTAACAGAAATTAGAAAGTTTCAATTAGATAATATATAATTCTATAGTTAATAAATAATGGGAGCCTATAAAATAATTTATATTCCAAATAAAAAACAGCCAAAGACGCTAAAAAAATTAGTTTAAATATCTATACGGCATTAAAAAGAATAAAATTAATTATTTGAATAACTTATA
>NW_021343256.1:0-313 GCF_001605985.2 Dendrobium catenatum
AGAAATGTGATACAAATAAAGGGATAGAGTATAATATTATTTTCCATTTGAGGAAAATCCCAGCACAGCTCAGTATCTATGAAGCTCTTCTAATGTCAAAAGATCTTCGAGAAACCTTGATACAGGCTCTCAAAAATCCAGAAAGATATGAAGCATATTTCGCAGAAAGATGTTTGAGCGAAGTTCTTCATGCCAGAAATGAACCTGTTATTACATTCTTTGAAGAAGATCTCATGTTGGGGACTACAGAACATAATCGCCCTTTATATGTCACGACAGAAAGTGATGACATCATAATAAGGCGAATCCTGAT
>NW_021343257.1:0-259 GCF_001605985.2 Dendrobium catenatum
TTAACTTATGATGAATTGTTTGAAGTTTCTGATCACATGCATGATGCATATAGGAAAATGAAAAAGATACATGTTAATGTAAGTTTAGAATTGGAAGAGCTTAAGAAGGAACATGAAATCCTTAGGAAAGATCATGCATTAATGGATGACAACCACATGAAACTACTTGACGAATATGATGACTTGAATAAAAATTATGAAAATTTAAAATCATCCTATGCTGATCTTGAAAGAGATTTTAAAATATTTAAGGATGATT
>NW_021343258.1:0-201 GCF_001605985.2 Dendrobium catenatum
ACGATCGAGTGTGGAGCCAAAGGAGAGAGTTCGAGTATGCGTTGCAAGTAGCAGTCGAGCGAGAAGCCGATGACGAGTAGTAGTACGATAGAAGTTCAACGTTGTGTAGAAGTACGATGTTGAGCAGGAGACCGACGAAAGTTCGTCGACGAGCAGAAGTCCGGCGACGAGTAGGAGTCCGCTGACGAGCAGAAGTCCGAC
>NW_021343259.1:0-251 GCF_001605985.2 Dendrobium catenatum
GCGAGTCGTTCGTGCGAGACGCCTCCGCTCTACGTTTGTAGTACCTTCAATTTAGATGATGATGGTTGAGCTAAAAGGAGACGTTCAAGAATATGATGAAGTATTGGTAATAAACTCAAGAAAATGATTTTTCTGATCTCCGTTAATCTTGCCAAGAACTTGCGTCGTTCGTGCAAGACACCTTCGCTCTCCTTTTGTAGCACCTTCAATTAAGATGAAGATGACTAAGCTAAAAGGAGATGTTCAAGAAT
>NW_021343260.1:0-203 GCF_001605985.2 Dendrobium catenatum
AGGTTCGCAAGTTCCAAGCAAATCATTTTCGTCATCCTCACTAGCGTTTGAAGATGGTAAACCTGGTTTTGTTCAAACTTCAAAACACAAAGTAAGATATGGTAAGCCATTTATCATCAATAAAGGTGGACTGTTAGCTTCGTCTAAGACAATTTTGGTTGTCGTCGGCAAAGGAAAAGAGTTGATAATTGAATACTCTATTA
>NW_021343261.1:0-287 GCF_001605985.2 Dendrobium catenatum
TTGACGTTATCTCTTGGAGAATTGACTCAGAGAAAAGCTTGGATCGTTGCCAAGAAAAAGGAGGTAGCATTCGGAAAAAAATTGGGAAGTATTTCCTTATTTCACTTCTCAGTTTTGGAAATAATTAAAGGATTGAACTTTGGAATTTTACTGAGCCGGAATTAAGGAGGTGGGCTTGGGATTTTCGGTCAAACAAATTCTCAGATTTGGAAATATTAATTTCAAATTGATTGGGCTATTGAAGAGGGCCGGCGGTTTTCAAAGCCAGGGAAGGGGATGTAATGAGG
>NW_021343262.1:0-456 GCF_001605985.2 Dendrobium catenatum
ATCTTTTCAAATTCTGTTCATTTAATGTTCAAATCAAATCCAAGTCTCCTTTGGTCCAAATCAAGTTTTGGCTCAAGCTTAACTGTTCAAGTCCTTGTTCCTTTTATTCGATGTTCAAATCGAATACAAATTCAAGTCCCCTGTGGTCCAATATGTGCATCCAGTGCATTGTCATTCAGTTCGAGTTCGATTCAAGTCTATGTTCAAGTTTACAAGTTCAAGTTCAAGCTTGAGTTTGGGTTCGATTTGAGTTCATGTTTCATTATCTGATTAAAGTTCAATTTGAGTTAAAGTCCTTTGATTTGTTCAAATTAGAGTCCAAATTTGAGTTCAAATTGTCTAAAACTTGTCCAAGTCAGGTCCCTGATTCATTGAAAATTTCGGCAACCTTCCGACGTCTCTCTCGTTTAGGAGAAAATTGGGCCTCCCGCCACGCTAGAGAAAAGCGTGTATGGT
>NW_021343263.1:0-979 GCF_001605985.2 Dendrobium catenatum
TTAGGATTATCCCCTTAGGTCATTTTTGACATTTGAGGGTAATTTCAAGGAGTTTGGGATTGATTTGGATCAAAATCCCCAAATCCTTTCTAATTAAATAATTTTAAAAATTCATTAAATATCCAAACTTTAAAAAATCATAACTAGTTCCATAAAATTTTAAAGTGGAGAAATTCAAAAACATCCAAGCCAACTTAAAATATACTATTTTTTAAAAATGTCAAACCTCCAAATTTTAGTCAAAGTTAAAAATTCAACTCACCGATCAACCGCAGTCCAAATCTTAGGACAAAATTTCAAAAAATCATAATTTAATGTAGAAAATTCTAAAATAAGCAAACTAAGAGTCTAATTACTCTTCTTAAGATATATAATTTAGAAAAATATTAGAACTCTAGAATTCATCTTAATTTAAAACGTCAACTTTTAACTCCTTAATTAACACATTAACATAATTCAAATAATTCCAAAATTCAATGATTCACCAAAAAAAAAGAAAATTTTAACTTAATCATTCAAATTAGTAATTAATCAATTGATTTAAATTTTATAAACCCTTAATTATCATCTAATTAAATTAACTCAATTAATATCGATTATTACTGGGTAAATCGGGCCTACAAGGCAATTAGCATAGCCCCAAAAAGGTGAAAAAAACTTAACTTTACTAAAGAGCAACAAATGTAGTAACCAATTAACCTTTAAAATACATTTTAAAATAAACTTTAATGCATTAATATTTAACTCAAACTAAATTCCCTTTTGACCATTAACAAACTCGAACACTATACAACTTTAACAAATTTTCTAGCTTTGGATGTATCCAAGCCCCAAAACCTTTTCGCACACATTTTAAATGTTTTATTAGGATAACCAACTCTAGATCTAGGCTAGGCCAATGTTTACGTTTTTACCAATGTTTTAAAAATCGAACCGACAGTCGGTTCAACCGTAAACCGGTCTAAAGGCCGGTTCAGTT
>NW_021343264.1:0-211 GCF_001605985.2 Dendrobium catenatum
AGGAAGTTGAAGATGCCCATCTTTGAGGGGGAAGATGGCCATGGCTTGATATACAAGGTGGAGTGTTACTTTGCTGTCAACGGGTTGACAGACGATGAGAAGCTGACGATGGCAGGATTGTGTCTGGAAGGTAAGGCTTTTGCATGGTATCAGTGGCGTGACAGGAGGGAGCTGATCAGGAACTGGAGGGAATTCAAAAACTGCATAATAG
>NW_021343265.1:0-252 GCF_001605985.2 Dendrobium catenatum
CGACACCAAAATCGACTCAATACGAACCCAAATGAGTCTGAATCAAGGGCTCAAAGTGCTGTTGGAAGGTTCAAACAGCAATTTGAGTTACCAAATAGACTCCGATTTTGACGAGCTTATACTCGAATCGAAGGGCTCGACGAGACGAATCCAACGAGCCCAAGATCACAGAATTTCGACATCACTAAAGCCTCCAAATGGCCAACGAACGGTGCACGGTCATAGGATTCAATATTGGCCGTCCATTTGACC
>NW_021343266.1:0-1182 GCF_001605985.2 Dendrobium catenatum
TTGAGTAGTATCTCCAGTCATATGCTTTGAACATCCATTGTCCATGTATCATATGCTCTCATGAGGTCTTGTGTGAGAGCGACCCTGCAAAAATATCAAATGTTAGACCTGGAAACCCAAACTAGCTTGGGTTCTCCTTTTAGCAATTTATAATCAGATGCATCTATGATATGTCTAGGTTTATGCATCTTAGGTCTCCACACCAAATTAGTTTTCATCTTTAAGGTACAGGTGTGTGCTATATGTCCAAGCAATCCACAATTATTACATTTAACATTAGGAAAAGGATTCCTAAGTCTTTTACCACTTATCTGTCTTTTTAGGGATTGAATAAATTTATGATACAAAATAGGATTAGTAAAATTTTCAAGTCTGGGTGGTATCCTATTATCCTCGAGAGCTTTTATTTTCAACTTATAAAATGAATTCATATCTTCAAAGATTTGATTTATATAATTGATTCGATATATTTTTCTCTCTGATTCATCCTTAAATTTTTTAAATTCCTTTTCAAGATCAGCATAGGATGATTTTAAATTCTCATGATTTTTATTCAAGTCATCGAATTCATTGAGTAGTTTCACGTGGTTGTCATCTATTAAGGCATGATCTTTCCTAAGGATTTCATGTTTCTTTTGAAGTTATTCAAATTTTAAACATAGACTAGCATGCAATTTCTTCATTTTCTTATATGCATCATGCATGTGTTCAGAAACTTAAAATAATTCATCATAAGTTAAGTCACTTAATTCTTCTTGATCTGACTGATCAAGACTATCTGCCATCAAGCACAGATTGGTGACTTCTTCTTCCTTTTTAGTCTCTGATGAATCTGAAGCTGAGTCCGCCCAGAAAGCTCTTTGAAACTTCTTCTTGCCCTTCTTTATAGTTGGTTTCTCCTGTTGAGTCTAGTGAATAGGTTTTTAGACCTAAGTTAATGTCCCAAGGCTACCAAGAGGGGGGTGAATTGGTATTTTTAAAACTTAACCCTCTTTGAAAAAGTGTTGAACCGAAATGAAAATTTTTTATTAAATTTTTATAAAAAAAGTTTTTCAACCACAGAGTTTTTAAACAAAAGTAAAATGTGGAAAATAAAAAGCAGAAAAGTAAATGACACAAAATTTATAGTGGTTCGGTCTAAACCATACCTACATCCACTCCTCAGAGGCACCCTCTGAGTAT
>NW_021343267.1:0-1418 GCF_001605985.2 Dendrobium catenatum
ACTTCAAGCATCAGGTGGTGGTCTCAGGGAAGTCTAGCAATAGGTGGTGGTCAGGCAAAACTCGAGGTGTCAGGTGGTGGTCCGGCAGAACATCATGTCATGGTTTGAGCTTAATAAGGCCTTGAATGAATGGAATAACAAATTTGTATAGGTTAAATATCTCTAAGGAGAGTATAAGTGAAAGTATGACCATAAGATCAAAGAGGTGAAGGTGGAGGAGGAGGTGTTGATCGAGTGCATAACTATACTGACCAATATGGTGCATTTCATTTCTCTTCAAAATTAGTAGATAGATATACTCTAGCTTGACTTGGTGGAGTAAAAAGTAACAGTTACTCATCTTTTGAATGATTAAAAGGCCTCTATAGAGAAGATAGTAATGCTTGAAGCGGAGAATAAGCAATCCCAGACTCTTATAGTTGAGAAGGAGGCTACTTTATTTGGCTTAGAATCTTTAAGAGTCATCAACGATTTTAAGAACCCTATAACCTTCAAGACAATCATTCAGGATCGCGTTCAAGCGTTCAAGGCTTTGGAGCAACAATGTATTAATGAGGGCTTCATCTGGGGCTTCTTGAAGGGAGTTTTCCTGGTATAGTGAAAGATCGGAGTGGAAGTTGAAGGCTTAACACCTAGTCAGCCTTCTGATGATTTCCATACAGATTTTGATGGTGATGAAATAGAGATTGAGCAGTATAAAGCTTTTTCCCTTAAGGAGAATGATGAGATTATAGAAATGGAGTAGTGTTTTTATTTTCCATTAATTATATCACTTTATCTTTCTTAGTGATTATTAAATGTTAGATATTTTATGATTTGATATATGGTTATAATTTTTTTTTTAAGTTGAATAGTAAAAAATGTTTTAGTGATCTCCTTTAACTTAAGTGAATTTGATTGATGTCTATATAACGCATTTCACCTATCTAAGGTTATTAATCAAAACATTGCTCGATGCTTTTTAACCTATGTGGAAGAGGTCGGATGGAATCCCCTTGGGACTAATCATCCAGCGATTAAGATGTAATATATATTGTGTATTTATAGAATCGAGGATTTTTTGAATTAATTGACACCCACTTAGGATGTTTGACCTATCCGATGTTGTTAATCAAAGTATTCTTTAATGCTTTTAATATGTATAGAATAGGTCAGATCGAATCCCCATGTGACTGATCATCCAGTGATTGAGATGTAATAAGAATTATGTATTTCTTGAATCAAGGTTTTTGAGAATTAAGTTACACCCACCTAGGATGTTTGACCTATTTGAGGTTATTAATTAAAGCATTCTCAGATGCCTTTAACATGTATGTGAAATTACTAAATGACAAGAGGGGGGGTGAATTGTGAAAAACTTTTTCTTAATAAAAAGTAACTTTAAACAGGAGTTCTAATCTTTTTGTTATTTTTGAAAT
>NW_021343268.1:0-609 GCF_001605985.2 Dendrobium catenatum
TTAACGGCCAGGTTAATGACAGTAGTCGGATGGCAGATCGAACGGCTGGGATTAACGGCGCTCTGATATCGTGGGATCTAATCCGAACCGTTGATCGAGATCAACGGCTGAGATTTCGTCTTCAACCTCCCGCTCGTATCCGAGACCACAGGGCTTCTATGGCATGATCCGGGTGATCCTGTCGGCGAACTCTGATGAAATTTCATAGGGAGGATCAGGACGGTGGAAACCTTCAATCCAACGGTGGAGATCCGTTGGGGTGAAGGTTTCCTTCACACTTGACCGGACTACCTAGCTAGGGAGCTCGGGATGGAGGGATTACCACGGAGAAGGCCTCAATGAATGAGCTTCTCTATCAGGAAGCTTCAGGGGACGATGGCAACCAATACTCCTTCAGACGTCAGGATCGGAGGACGGCCGAAGGTGCGACTTTGAGCGGGACACCAAAAGCTTTCACGGGAGCTTGCTTGAACAGAAGGTGGGATCGATCTGGGAGCTTGAAGGGAGCGTATGGGAGTTTGAAAGAGCTCTGCGAATCGATCAAGAACGAATGCCAATGCTTCTAGAGGTCTAGCAAGCTCGAGGGTATTCGGCCACCTTTCGGGAGCT
>NW_021343269.1:0-292 GCF_001605985.2 Dendrobium catenatum
TGAAAGAGCCGATAGGAAGATCTTATAGGTTAGAATAGGTGTAAGGTGCTTGTGTATTTATTTACTTAGATTGCTATGTTGCTTTATGTCTCAGGGCTGAGGAATCAGAACTAGATGCCACTGATGGCAACACAGGGGAGGTCAGGAGAGAATTACCATCTGTAGTAGAGCCTCAAGGTAGTAGCATTAATGCTACTTTGGACTCTTTTACCCAAATGATGGCGGCTATGACGGGGATGATAAAGAATACACAGACTCAAGCTGGAAGTAGTGGAAGTGCTCCAATTGACAA
>NW_021343270.1:0-255 GCF_001605985.2 Dendrobium catenatum
ACACGATATATATAAGGATTATACAAACCATTAACAAATTTATGCATATTATGTACAAGTTTATACACGCTATGTATAAAGATTATACACATCATGTATAATTTTATACACGATATATACATTTTTTTACATACTATGTGTAAGTTTATACATAATATGTATAAGGCTTATAAATACTATGTATAAGTTTATAAATGCTATATACATAATTTTTATATAATATGTGCAAGTTTATACACGCTATGTACAAGTATT
>NW_021343271.1:0-255 GCF_001605985.2 Dendrobium catenatum
TTACATCGGCTAGAATCTATTCAGGGCGATGATCAGGACGATTGAAATCAATTTTAAACTAATCATTCGGGACAATTGTGAGATTGGCCAGAACGATGTAACCAATTTTCTTCTGATCGTCCCAAATAGTCTCGGGCTGATGAGCTTAATTTTAACTGATCGTACAAGATAATATGCCTATCGACCTGGACGATAATGTCGGCAACTTGCATTAATGAGCTCATTTTGAGATCTTCTATTTAAGCTATTACATGA
>NW_021343272.1:0-327 GCF_001605985.2 Dendrobium catenatum
GATGGTCAAACAAAGATGAATCGAAAGGCAATTGAAAGTAATCAAATAAGCCATATAGCAAATGAATTGAAGGTTAAATTACTCACTAAATATTAAACAAAAAATGTTTTATAACAATTAATTTGTTCATCACATCCATATTTCCTCACCTTAACAAAAATCAAAAAACACATAAAGCATATAAAACACTGTACAAAAGTAATGCCGAGCCAATAGAATTCTTCATCAAAAAAGGGGAAAAATCATTTAGGAAAGCCCTAGGATTACATATTAAAAAAAGAAGCAAAAATTATATTACGTTGCAAAAATATTATGCAGAACCTTAGA
>NW_021343273.1:0-509 GCF_001605985.2 Dendrobium catenatum
CTTTTAATTTTTGGAAAACTCGTATGTCTACTTTTTTGTAATCAACTAACTATCGCATGTGAAAGCTTATTAAAGAAGGATATTCTCCACTTCATGAAATTAATGGAATTAAAACTAAAGTTACTTTTTCTGAATGGACTACCGATGAAAGAGATTTAGCTCAATTGAATGCGAAGTGTTTGAACTATTTTTTATGTTCTTTAAAGTCTGAGGATTACATGCGTGTTTCTACTTGCTCTACTGCGAAAGAGATTTGGAATCAGTTCAAGACTGCTAAAATCACTGCTATAACTGAATCTAAGGATTTAAACACCTATTCGATTTATAACTTACTTGGCTCACTCTTTTCTTACGAGCAAGGGGTGAATCAAAGAAATCTTGATGCAGGTGAGAAAAAAAAAAGAGAAAACAGTGGCACTGAAAGCGCACAAATTGGACTCTGACTCTTTCAGGACTGAAAGCGATGACTTTTCCTTAATCACAAGGCAATTCAAAAACTTTCTAAGGAA
>NW_021343274.1:0-208 GCF_001605985.2 Dendrobium catenatum
ATAAAAAAAATTCTTTATTATATGATTCTTTAGGTAATTTGTCCCCCTCCATGTATTTTTTAGTCTTTATTATAATGGTTTTTAGGCAATTGCACCCCCCGGCCCCCCCTGACATATCTATGAAGCGTACAACGATGAACAAATAGGAGTGGAGAGGCATCACCCTCGAAACAAATTTTGGTTGTAAGGAAATTTATTTTAAAAAAAA
>NW_021343275.1:0-298 GCF_001605985.2 Dendrobium catenatum
TCCTTCATTGGGCGAAAGGCCTTGAATAGATATAGCAAATACATCATATATATAACACATTATATGGTGGGAGTTGGGAGAATTTACTGATATGATAGTTGTTCTCAAGAGAGTGTTAATTTGTTAATTTTGGTTGACAGGATCGTAGTTCTCAGGCAACGGAGGTCGAAGGGACCTTAGTCCGCGTGCGACGAAAGTCAGATGGATCGTAGTAGGAGGACGACGGATGTCGGAGGGACAATAGTCAGTGGGCGATGGTGGTTAGAGTAGTTGTCGATGATAGTTGGGCAGAGGTCCC
>NW_021343276.1:0-223 GCF_001605985.2 Dendrobium catenatum
ACAAACATTATGAATGCAATAAAGGAGATCATAAATTTATAATGGGTTAAAATTATTTAGTAATAATGGAAAATAGATTGCATTTTCAGAAACCTAGAAAATAATATCTGTATATGTTTTTATACGCGTTGTATACGCGCTATATACGCGCTATATACGCAGTCCATATGCAAATTAAAATTAACAGCTAAAACAAATATTCTTTATTACATAAATATCTTAT
>NW_021343277.1:0-279 GCF_001605985.2 Dendrobium catenatum
TTTATTCCTAATACTTATGTGGAGGCTAATATTATTCCGAATGTCATTTTTGTTGAGAATAATGGTAATCTCTATAAGGTTCCTCTTTTGGATGAAATTAAAGATATTTTATTTAACATGAATGTGGATTATGCTGCTGGTCCGGACGGGTATACCATTAAGTTTTTCCAATCTACTTGGTCTATTATTGCTAACGATGTTGTTCATGCTGTTGAGTACTTCTTTAATAGTTCTCCTATTCTGAAATTCTTTACTTATACTTTTGTGGTTTTAATTCCT
>NW_021343278.1:0-230 GCF_001605985.2 Dendrobium catenatum
CTTTACTCTATCACTTAATTACTTGATTCAACACGTATATTTGCATATATTAAGTGGGATTTATTATTCTTTATATATCAAAGAAAATCTAAGCATTGTTTAGAGAACATAAAGCCTTAAGTATTTTAACATTTCAAAAGTTCACACCACAGCCCCCATCATATTTTTACACCATTGCCGGGAAAGTACTTCACTTTTATAAATTTTAGTTGTATTATTAAATTAAGTGC
>NW_021343279.1:0-236 GCF_001605985.2 Dendrobium catenatum
AAAAAACTTAATAAATTAATCTCAATACAAGATAGAACCATATATATCAAGAGGATATTTATATCAAATAACGAATTAAAATATTTTTTTCTTTTTTCTTTCTCACAACTTTCAATTAATTTGAGAAGAAATCTTCTTATTTATCTCTTAAAACTTTCAATTATGAATAAAATTTATAGTATTTTATATTAAATTCTTTAAAAAAATGAAATTTGATTATTAGAAATTATTTGAAT
>NW_021343280.1:0-1349 GCF_001605985.2 Dendrobium catenatum
TCTTATTATTATAAATAAGTTATTTTTTAATAATTATCATCAGTTTCAAAAAATTAAAATTTACATATATAAAATCTTTCAAAGTATTAATATTATTTTTTTAGAAAATATGAAGCATATTTTTAAAAATTATTAATTTGTTTGGTCCCTTAATGAATGAAATTAATTTAAAATTAAAGACAACAGTATTAAATTAATATTTTCTTAAACCATATATTATTTTTTAATATTTTGTAAAACAATATATTATACATCAGGATAGTATTTATAAATTTACAAATTTTATTTTACCAAAATAAACAAATAAATTGTAAGAATGAGCTGTAAATAGATATTTCATGATGACTAAAATGCAAATATGGTTCAATAGGGACGATGCAACAAGCAACGGCGAAGAGGACTGCTGCAGAGAAATTTGTCTGTGGGACCACCGTAACATTACAAGGGTGCACCGAGGAAAGTTGCGCGAGTGCTTGTGCCAGGTGGCCGTTTAAGCCAACTAAGTGCATTAGTGATGATCAGTGCAAGTGTGGGTGTTAAAATATCACAAAAAAATAATTATTTTAAACTAAGAATAAAATAAAATTTATAATGAATAATTGTCATATGCACCATCGTTGATGCATATATTTATAGAATTTCCTTTGCATTTACACTTAATTTGTGGTTAATAAAGTTGTGTTGATGTTTGTATTTAGTGCATTAGCGTGCACTAATCTCATGATATTGTTTTCATTGTAATGAAATATATTTTATCATCTATTTGTAATTATATATGTTTTTAAAAGCACAACAACATAGTTGTTTATATTTTATCGGCGATGGGAAAGGATTCAACATCAGCGCCTGTGGATTTGGTTGTGGATGGGGATTCGGAGGCGACGACGGTTTCAGTGAGTGAATGTAGGGAAAGGGAGGAGAAATCGAATACGAAACGCGCAGGTTGAATGGCTCAGTTAGGGCACGGGGGAGCTAAAAAGGCCGTTTCTAGTATTGGTTAAAACCGCTGTAAAAAAGTTCTGCTAGTATTTGTTAAAACCATTGTGAATACCCATCTATAGCACCAGTTTGCTGACTGCCGCTATTAAAGGTTGTGAAAACTTCTTGTTTTTTGTTGTATACAACAAATATTTTAAGAGCTATACAAAATAAATATTTCGTTTGGGAAGACTTTCTAATTAATGTTTTTTAAAGCAATTTTTTAGTACAAAAATTTAATTTTTTAATAGAAAGATGCTTTCATAAGCAGTAAGAAAGCTGTTCCAAACGAAGCCTAAGAGTCATGTAAAAATGATTATTTTAATAGATGCAACTTTCGAGGGGTGTCAATTTGAATTGATTGTTGTGTC
>NW_021343281.1:0-278 GCF_001605985.2 Dendrobium catenatum
CCATTTTAAAATGTCCCAACGAGACAGGAAGCATTTTAAATATTTATTCGAGTCGACATCGCGCTGCATGCCGAGATCCCCGAATAAATATTTAAAATTATTAATTTAAATATTTTTTTGTGCTAAAAGAAAATAAATATTTGTTTTCCAAAGTATATGCAGGTGATCTCTCAAAAGATCGAGACAACATCTCCAACAAACAAAGACTCAAAGGTCAGGAAAGAGACTTTTAAAACTACACAATCCAACAAAATTGAGCCGAAGAAGCTTGAACTCTT
>NW_021343282.1:0-213 GCF_001605985.2 Dendrobium catenatum
TGATTCCAGAATAAAATCATTAATGGAAAGCATTTCATGCTATTTTGTATAATTATGATTAATCACAATATATTAATTATATTTTTATAATAATCCCCTCCTAAGACATTTGCACGGAGGGGCAGAACCCGGGGTGTGGCAAATATGTAAGTAAAAATGTAGTGATTTTTTTTTTCATAAATATCATTACAACTAAAATTTATTCCAAGGGCG
>NW_021343283.1:0-302 GCF_001605985.2 Dendrobium catenatum
TCATCAAAATTGGTGTTTGAATAGGTGACTTGCTCAGTCCTTTTGTGAGGGTGGAGCTTAGGTGGACTACGGTTCAGATTAATAGCAGTCGAACGTTGGACGAACAACTTTTATGAGTGTGCAAGTTGTCCGTTAAAACACCAACTTGCCTTTATTTATGCACTAGTAGGGAGAAGCGTCCTCCCTGAACAAATGAGAAAGTTGGGGTATGCCCAATAGTCTCAGGATGGAGTGTTGGGGTATGCCCAAAAGTCTCAAGATAAGAAAGTCGAGCAAAAACAAAAACCTAACGAGTGAAAATA
>NW_021343284.1:0-387 GCF_001605985.2 Dendrobium catenatum
GGGGGCATTTAAAGAATATTAACAAAAATATTTTTGGAAATAAGATCTTAGATCTTAAGATTTTGTCTATGCATGAGGATGCTGATATTATGTGGGAAAAAGTGGCTAGTGATATTAAGAATATTGCAAATGATATCCTTGGAGTATCAAAGGGACAAGCTCCTAATAGTAAAAGTAGTTGGTGGTGGAATCCAAATGTGCAAGAAAAAGATTAAAAATAAGAAGCTTTGTTATAAAAATTGATTTAATTTTGAAAATTCTGATAATTGGGAAATATATAAAGTGGCTCGTAAGGATGCTAAAAAGCAATATGCGATGCAATGACATCAGCTTTTAGTGATTTATATAACAGATTAGATACTAAAGAGGGAGAAAGATATATGTATG
>NW_021343285.1:0-208 GCF_001605985.2 Dendrobium catenatum
TTCATAATTTTTATATATGATTTATAAATTATAATGTCGTGTTCGCGTCGTACCAGCATCTTATATTTTTAAGAATTGACTTGTACCATATCCATATCGTGATGTATCCATGTCGCTGTATCCGTCTCTGGGCAACATAGGTACTATTACCCTTTTTTGAAAGTAACATTGTGAATGTTGGTGAAATATGCTGCTGGACAAGCATAGG
>NW_021343286.1:0-1082 GCF_001605985.2 Dendrobium catenatum
GTCCTAGACGATCCTGGAGCAGATTTTGATATTACACTGTGCTCCACCAAGCCACCACCTGAGGCCCAAACTTTTGCCGGACCACCACTTGAGTCCCTAAGCTCCACCAGGCCACCACCTAACCCTCGGACTTCTTCCGGGCCACCATTTTCCCAGAGTTCTCCCAGAGTACTGCCCTTCTACTACGGTCTTTTGGACCCCTGCCTTATGCCGACTATGGTCCTTCCGACCTTCATGACAAGATAACGGTCTTTCTGACCTCGGTCTCCTGCCAACTACGATCTTTCAGACCCCTGTCTTGTGTCGACTATGGTCCTTCCAACCAAACAAACACATCTATGTTTATTATTATAACTCCCACCATGTAATGCGCTCTATATGATGTACATTTGTGACATCAAGCTAGGGCCTTCTCTTAAGGAAGGGCCTCATTTGTAATCGATTGCAAATACTAGTGGATTCATTCAAATTGGGCTAGACCCCGTGATTGTTCTCCTTTTTAGGGCTTTTCACGTAAAAACTCTGGTGTCTCTTATGAGCGACATACACACTCTCTCTCTTATCTGCTTGTGTGCTTGATCTTCGTACAATATTAAGATGTTAAACTATATATTTATTTACCGTCACGAATATTCCAAGACGCAACAATACTGAAGTACTAAACCAAAAAAATAAAAAACCATCTTGAAGCTTTCAAGAGAAACATAATAAATATCACAAATGAAAATTTTTATGTCTTCTAATGGTACAAACATTTCATAATGTAGCTAAAAAAACCTAGGAGAAAAACTTGAACAATAGATTTTTATCAAATAATTTATCTTCTTGGGCCAATAGATCACCGCTTCTTTGGTTTCTAGAATAACGGCATGCGAAAAAAAAAAGTAAAAGAAAAAGTATTATATTATTTTTAAAATTAATATTGAAATATTTTCTATTTTAAATGGGTAGCTTTATAGTTTTTTTTTTGTCATATAGGTGAATTAAGACATTTTAATTGATATTCAAATTCTCAACCATTAAATCAAATAACTTTATAAGTTTACGAGTCAAACTAATTTAGCTTGAGCTCAGATGATATT
>NW_021343287.1:0-293 GCF_001605985.2 Dendrobium catenatum
CTATGCCGTCCATGTCCATATCAATATCAATGATCAAGTAGTATCAATGCTCAATTATCAATCAATGAAATCAGTGAATCCGTACGATAAGCTATCAATTCGATAAATCCAATCGGAAATAAATAAATCGATGCATATCATTCAATGGTCTTACTAGACAAGCACAAATGCTGGCTATGTTGCTGTTGTAGAATCCGTATTGCTGTTGTAGAAGTTTATACGTTGGTTCTATTAAGAAGAGTCGTCACTCTTTTGTCCGTCGGCCGCCCGTCGACGTATAAAACTCCTTATAA
>NW_021343288.1:0-2077 GCF_001605985.2 Dendrobium catenatum
CTGTTTTAGAATGCCATAAGAAAATAGTCCCAAACGAAGTCAAAATTTCACCATTCTCAATCAACAGACCAAACTATTTCAAACAAAAAAGTTGGTTATCATCTAAAATAATCCTATTGATGGAGACAAATGGGCATGATTCTCTTCTCTCATCGATCTTATTTTGTGAATAACTGTTATATGAAAGTGGTGAAATGGTCCCCAAATTTGGATGTTGAGGTTGATTCCCCGATTGTTCCCATCTGGTTTTCATTTCCCTATCTTAGGCCCCATCTCTTCTCACCCTAGATCCTCTTTGGGTTGGGTTCCCTATTTGGCCGAACTCTGAAATCGGACACAACCGCTGCTTCGGATTCTCGGCCTTCGGTTGCTCGCATTCTCGTGGAATTGAATGTCACAAAAAAAATTTCTAATAAAATTTGGATGGATTCGCCTAATACTGTCTATATTTAATATGTGATTTTTTATGATATCTCCCACTTTTGTATGCATTGTAATTCTTTAGGCCATTTGAAGGAGAATTGCCGAATTTTACATCCTCAGCTGAATAATATTTCTAAACCATTTCCTGGCGCTGTATCTGCTCCGTGTGCGTTGCCTGGGGTGAATTTGATTAATGAGGGTTCTGTTTTGATTGTGCCGGAAGTTGGAGTTAATGCTCAGGTGAATACTAACTTAGCTGATAACATAGTGAATGTGAAGTTTGTGGAAACTTTGGTTGACGGGTGTGATGCTTGTCCTCTGGTTTTGGCCTCTAACGGCCCGATTGTTGGTAATTTGGTCTCTTCTCTATCGAGAATGGTAGCCTAGTAGTGGGGAATGAGGCGTCTTTCAGGTTTTTTGCTTCACCTTTGGGCTCTTCTCATTGTGCTCTCGTGGTTGGAGTTATGCATTGTGATACTAATTTAAAGGCTTCATTTTCTTGTGTGGATGTTGTGTCTGACCTGATAGAATTGTCTGGGGAGGTGAATTCTGGGGTGCCTACTGTCCCAGGGTTGGTGTCTTCCCCTACCCAATTTTTAGTCCACACTAATGTGGCCTCGCCTGTGTCCAATGAAATTTCGGGAAGTTCAGCATCCTTTATTAATGTTTCGATTACTATTATGTATGCTACTAAATTGAAGTCTCAGGTGGCTAAATCTGTTAAAACTATTGTTTTGGTGCAAAATGATTGACTTATTCTGAGTGATTCATCTTCGTTTGATTGGGAGGAGGGATGAGACTTTTTGACAAATGTGAGGAGGTTGCATTTGTTAAGCTTGCTGACCCTAGTCGTTCTATTGGTGGTAAAAAATGTAAGCATAAAGGTAAAAATAAATAGGCTCTGTCTTTTTTCTAATTGCTCTTATGCGATGATTTTTGTCAGCTTTGTAGACAATGATGTGGAAGCCCCCAGCTTCCCCTCGTTGATTTGGCTGGTTGGCAACCTAGGTGATTTGGACTTGTGCTTGGATTGCTTGGTGGTTTGGATTTGGTGGACTTCTCACCTATGGATGGTCTGCGGCTGGTCACGTGGATGGTACAGGGGGCTTCCATTCCTGAGTCCAAGTCCGAGTTATTTTACTCTCTGTGTATTGTCTCGAGCTATTTGTATTCAGTCCTTTTCTATGTTGTTGCAATGGCTTGGGGCCATGGACTGTATTTCTCTTCTATTTGAATAAATGGTTTATTTTGTTAAAAACAAAAAAGGGCATGATTTTCAACATGATCATATTACTTGGACAAACACTTAAGAAGAATTTCTTTTGGGGGAGTTTAGGAGGTCGTCTTATGCAGATTCATGAATCTACAAGCTTCAGGCATTCTTAATAGCATACAAAATAAGCTAAGAAAGATGTAGCTGGTCCGCAATGGAGAAATTATTTTGTACGGAGTTCAGACCGGAAGAATTATTCAGACATATGAATGTATATACTGTGTACAAATTTGTACACATTATATCAACTTTTTTATATATCATATATACATAATGTGTACACTCACAGTCTAGATTATTCTTTCCATCGATACTGCAATCCTCGTCAGCGACTTAGCCGTCACGTCAATCCTATCAGATTTTCTGCTGTCTTTTTTTCTG
>NW_021343289.1:0-258 GCF_001605985.2 Dendrobium catenatum
CACCTACCACTTAAAACTTACTTGTCTTTCTAAAATATCATTCCGTCTGCCTCTCCGTCAAAACCTACACGACGCTGGCTTCTTCGCACGCGAAACTTATCTTCCATTCGTCTTGTTTGAGTGGCTCTCCATTCCTCTTGTTTGAGTGGCTCGTTTGGCGTTTGCTCATCTTCTCCATTTCGTCAAACGCAGAAACTCGTCTTCGTTCTTGTTGAAATGCCGCCCACCTCCATTTTGAACGAACATCCAGACAGAGTA
>NW_021343290.1:0-238 GCF_001605985.2 Dendrobium catenatum
CCTTTCTTCTAAGGTCATAGTCTCTACTCCTTGAATTACCTCTATTTCATCATCTTCAGTTTTAGATTATGAGGGCATATCTGATTCATCAAATACCACATGGGTGGATTCTTCTACTACAAGGGTTCTCTTATTAAAAATTCTATAGGCGTTACCTACAGAAGAATAACCTAAGAAGACACCCTCATCAAACTTGGGATTGAATTTTCCTAAGGGATGTTTACCATTATTTAAGATG
>NW_021343291.1:0-312 GCF_001605985.2 Dendrobium catenatum
TATTAGAAGAATTGCATGCAATGAAGCTCGCCCATGGATAACAATAGAAAATTTGCAATGCCTACAATTTTTCTTACGAGCAATGATATGGGGCATATTGAAAGTAAGATGAATTCTCTTGCAAACATGAATGAGAAAGATTTACAGCTAGCACAATACATTATTTGCAGGAAAAAGCACAAAAGCTTGTGATGAATGTGAATATCCAATTGTATAAAGCAATGGGTTAATAATCGTGACTCGACGCCACGCCACCGAATTTGCAATATCTATGCAAGCGAACAAAAGTCGTTTACAAATTCCTAAATAATG
>NW_021343292.1:0-237 GCF_001605985.2 Dendrobium catenatum
CAAAGGAGCTCATTAATTGCAAGTTGCTGACTTTATCATTCAGGATTGTCCTGGCTGATCAGTACAAATCTCATAAGATCGGCCAGAGCATTGCCCTGAATGCAAACTGGACGATTAAAAATTTGCTTGTTCATCCCAGACGATATCACGATCATCCCGGCTAACCAGTTCAAAAAAGAGAAAAATCGTCTAGAGCATCGCCGTGAATTTGAGCTGTCCGATCCAAATCGGCCAGCG
>NW_021343293.1:0-293 GCF_001605985.2 Dendrobium catenatum
TGAGTCAATATGAGATCCACATCCAAGCCTTGTTGTAATTCAAAATTTGGGCCAAGGCTCATGCCAAACCCCTTTCATGTTCAAATTTATTTGGAGCTTTGCTCATTTTAGATCCAAATTCCTGTTCAAGTCTTAATAGTTTCAATGTAAGTCCTTTGTTCATTTGAGTTAGTGCCCAAAAGATTTATGTCATACTTACTTAGTATTCCAATCAAGTTCAAGTATGAACTTATTTCATTTAGATTCAAGTATTTTTTTTAATCATTTTGTGTCCAAATGTTCAACTAGCAAGC
>NW_021343294.1:0-203 GCF_001605985.2 Dendrobium catenatum
CTCTTTTTTTTTAAATACATACTTAACTATAAAAGGGGAGTTAAGACTTTCTAATTTAGTGGAATTAAGATAAATCAAGAGATATGGTAAAGCTTCCATATTTTCATCATAATTAATATTAACCATGAGAAGCATAAATCAAACTGTAGAGTACTCTTATTTTACTGATATTCAACCTATATCTCAACCAATTTATTTATGAA
>NW_021343295.1:0-344 GCF_001605985.2 Dendrobium catenatum
TTGAGTTCTTGGCTATTTATCTTTTTCCTCCTTGAATGACCCCTCCCTGACAACTAGGTGTCGGTATGAGTCCTGTCATTTCTGTTTTGATCAGTCTTTCGCTTTGATTACTTTTGTCTTTTTGTTTTTTATATTTCTCTGATTGTAATTCTCCATATGTGATTATTTTGTGGTCTTGTGATATATCTCTTTCAATTAATAGATTTTGTTTTGGTTAAAAAAAATTATTAAATTTATTAAAAATGATTTAATTTCTGTACAAGTTTTTTTAGAAATATCAAATATAAATTTCAATATTTCTCAATAATAATAAAATTTATTTAAAATTCCGCTATATTAAGTAT
>NW_021343296.1:0-316 GCF_001605985.2 Dendrobium catenatum
CATTTTTGATTATAGATTGTCACCCTATCGACGAAGCTCAACTCATCATAGATCATATCTATGGGCTTTCAGAAATAGGACATGCTGAACAGAAGAGAAAAAGGAATATTTCTTTGGGACATTTAATTACTTACATTTCGGAAAAGAAATATAATTTGGTGCATCCTGATGAAGAATATGAAGAGCTAGTCTACTATAATGATGCTTCCTTCAGATTGCTCTTCAAGGAGGAAAAAGAAAAAGAAAAAGCACATGCTAGTGCTTCAGAAGAAGAAGAAGAAGAAGAAGGAGCGCAGACTTCTGCACCTCAGTCAGA
>NW_021343297.1:0-248 GCF_001605985.2 Dendrobium catenatum
GATGCATTTGGGTTTGAAAGTAATATTGCAGATGAACGAGAAGAAAGTAATAAACCAAATGCATATGCTGCACAATTTTATAAGTTGATAAGTGACTGACAACAAGAATTATTTCTCGGATGTAAAAAATTTTCAAAACATGATTTTCTTGTTAGGCTATTTCAACTTAAATGCTTTGGTAATTGGACTCAGAAATCATTTACTATGTTACTTGACTTGTTAAGGGAAGCAATTGAAGATATTTGTCT
>NW_021343298.1:0-372 GCF_001605985.2 Dendrobium catenatum
AAGCTAAGTGCGGTCAAAGTAGGCAGAGGATTGGGCGGCTCGATTAGGTCGACGTGGGGGCTGGAAGTGTCGGTTGGCTGTGTGGAGGGATCAAAGCAGGCAGTGGAAGATTAGGTGGCTAATATTGAGGTGGATCAGCTGCAATGAAAACCAGCTTTTACGTGCGTCTTTTTTTGTGGATTTCGGCAAAGGACTGGGGTCGATGGGAGGTTGGAAAGCTAGATAGGTCACTAGATGTTGACGTCGGGGTCATGGATTTCGACAGCAGGTGATGGATTAGGGCATCTCCAATGGAACGAAAAACAACCGTTTGTCGTTCTTTTGTCGCTCCAACCGAGCGACAATTTTGATGCTATTTCATCGCAAGTGAAC
>NW_021343299.1:0-222 GCF_001605985.2 Dendrobium catenatum
AATTAAAAAAAAAAAAAAAAGCTAAAACATTATGTTATTTTAATTTGATAATACAATAAATTAAAGACATCAATAATTATTATATATTTCTAAAAATTAATGCAACTAATTATTACTTATAGTACTTCTTTGATAGACTCATGGTGTTGACTCTTATTAATTGATTTATTTGCTCCAATGGGGTTAATAATGGAGCAACAAGTAATGGATTACTAGTGGTCA
>NW_021343300.1:0-656 GCF_001605985.2 Dendrobium catenatum
TGGTCGATATCTTGAAGAATCCTTCAAGAAATCCCATTACTTTTCAACTATATCTTCTCAGACTGAGGAAGATCTTTGTCTGACCTTCATCAGTGTCATTCTATTAGAAGACTAAGTAGAAGAAGTAAAGAGCTACTATGTGAATTCAGGGACTGTTTTACCTGGACATATGCTGAAATGCCTGGCTTATCCCCTGAAGTGGCAGTTCACAGATTAGCCATCAAGCCTGATGCAGCACCCATCAAGCAAGTTCCAAGGAGAATGAGATTGGAGATTGAAGAACAGGTGATTGCAGAAACAAAGAAGCTTATAGATGCAGGCTTTATTCGTGAAGAAAAATATTCCGACTGGATTGCCAATATCGTCCCTGTAAAGAAGAAGAATGGTCAGATTCGTATTTGCATCGACTTCAGGGACCTCAACAAGGCATGCCCGAAAGATGACTTTCCACTCCTAGTATCAAGGCTCCTAGTTGATAACACTTCCAACTACGATATGTTCTCCTTCATGGATGGATCGTCGGGCTACAATCAAATTAAAATGGCGCATGAAGATGAAAGACATACATCGTTCATAACGCCTATAGGCATATTATGCTACACGGTCATGCCCTTCGGCTTGAAGAATGCTGGTGCCACTTATCAACGGGCGATGAC
>NW_021343301.1:0-771 GCF_001605985.2 Dendrobium catenatum
GCACCATAGCGTGGTCACTGACAGAGCAGTTGAAGAATGACAACTTTTGATGGGGAGAAGCAGCTTCAGAGGCTTTTGAGAAGTTGAAGAAGACCATGACGACAGTGCCAGTGCTTGCTCTGCCGTACTTCAACCAGGTGTTTGTAGTGGAGACAGATGCTTCAGGCTATGGATTGGGAGCAGTGTTGATGCAGAACCACAGACCCATAGCTTACTTCAGTCAAGTACTGTCGGCTCGGGCTAGGCTGAAGTCTGTCTATGAGAGAGAGCTGATGGCTATTGTGCTGTCCATCTAGAAGTGGAGACCTTACTTATTGGGCATAAACTTTATTGTTAGGACTGATCAGAGGAGCCTGAAGTACTTGTTAGAGCAACAGATGGTGACTGAAGAGCATCAGCGGTGGCTTTCAAAATTGTTGGGGTATGACTTTGAAATTCAGTACAGTCCAGGCGGGAAAAACAAAGCTGTTGATGCCTTGTCCAGATGTTTGGGTGAACTACAGACAGTGGTTGTGTCTGTTCCTTTGATGTTAGATTGACCGGCAATCAAAGTAGAGAGCTCGAAAGATGAGGGGTTGGGAAAGATCAGGGCTGATTTATTAAGGGAAGGTGATAGCCATCCAAGGTACTCAGTAGAGGGGGACAGATTGCTGTATCAAGTGAGGTTCGTGATGCCCAGGACTTTTATCCACATCCCAAACATACTCCAAGAATTTCATGGGAGCGCGGTTGGCGGTCATTCTGGGGTGCAGAAGACCTATAGGAGGATTG
>NW_021343302.1:0-964 GCF_001605985.2 Dendrobium catenatum
ATATAAGTGCATAGAAAATCTACAATATGGAGTTTTATGCATGATTAAATTTATGCATGTTCATATATTATTTACATTGTTAGAATGCTTAATAAATATTTAAGTAATTTAGAAATAGATAATTGTAATGAAGTAAGACGAGTTATGCGATATCTAAAAAGCAAAAGATTATATGCACACATATTAGTAATTTGATCATTGGGAGATTGTGGGGTATTCTGAAACCAATTTCGCTGGTTGTCTCGATGACAGAAAACTTACTTTGTGTTATATTTGCATATTAGCTTGAGGCGCTATATCATCAAAGAACACCCATTGAACTCATAGCTTTTTTTTTTCAAAATGAAAGCAAAATGTATAGATGTTATGAGTCATTAAATCTAAAAGGTTGATTACAAAATTTTATCATTAATAACTTTGAGAGATTATTAAAGATAAATTAAAATAATAAGCACATTCACCTATATTCAAAAAATAATAGAAGCTGATTAAAATTAAAATACATTGACATAAAGTTTTTTATTTTGAAAGAAATAGTTTGGAGTTCTTAAGTATCTATTAAACATATTAATACATAAAAGTGTAATTGCGGACTAGAATATACGCGGCGGTAGAGTGAAAAATATAACATCTTAATAATATACTTATATCCAGCACACCAACAAATAATTAAGGGAGATAAGCATCATAAACTTTTTTACGTGGAAAATCAGAAAAGAGAAAAACCACGGGGCCTGGCCCAGATGAGAAATTTCCACTATATCTGGATTGGTTACAAAGTTTAATTCGCTCCTTTACTTGGAGATGCTGTAATTACAATAAGTTAATAACAGACAAAAATCTGATGATGATTGATGAACCAACCAAAATAAGGCAGTGGTTGGGAAAAGCTTTAGCGACAGTCCAGAAGAAAATTAACTCAGGCGATGGTTGGCAAGAAAACTCCGGCGGTGGTCGGCAGGAA
>NW_021343303.1:0-225 GCF_001605985.2 Dendrobium catenatum
AAATTCAAATTTTAGGAGAAATTGCTTTCTTTTGAAATTCAAATTGATTTGTTTGCCATCATCAAAAAGGGGGAGATTGTTGCGGATCTGTGGCTTATGATTTTGATGATAGCAAACATTCTTTTTCTCTATGACTGCTTTCTACTAACGTTTCAGGTCCACACTTTTAGACTGCAATCTGGAACCATCTCAAGATTGGGTAGACTAGGCCTGTGTCAGTTTGTA
>NW_021343304.1:0-222 GCF_001605985.2 Dendrobium catenatum
AGCATCACCCTGAATGAAAACTGGATGATTTAAAATTGGCTTGATCATATAGGCTGATCTCACAATCATCCCGGCCGATCAGTTCAAATCAGAGGGAAATCATGCAGAGCATCGCTTTGAATTCGAGCTGGCCGATATTTATCATCCTGAAGTAACTAAGGTTTTTGAATAGATAGTCCAGGCCGATCCTGCGCTCATCCAGGAGGATATGATTGTATCAAT
>NW_021343305.1:0-2174 GCF_001605985.2 Dendrobium catenatum
AGGACGTAATAACGTCTCCTGTTGGACAGACTTCATCAGGAAGTTATACCCATGTTATATGCCCAATTGCCCACTGTTTAAAATTGCGCAACTTGAGGCACGCCTCAGCGCAATTTCCGCTCGGAATCAGTCGAGGCGGACGCTGCTAGCAGCTTACGGGAGGTGTACACCTTGAATTTTCTGAGGCGCGCCTCATTTATGTGAGGTGTTCGCCTCAGTTGAATGCATAAAAAAACATTTTAAAGGTTAAACGTAACCGTTAAACCTTGGTTCACTCCGTTGTTCGACGTCGTCTGCTGCATACAAGGTAGAGTTTCGAACGATTTGCTAAAAGCTTTTTCACCTTCGTCGACAACGTTCCGTGTTCGATTGGAAGTCAAAACAGTTCGACGACATTCTCTGTTGGTTCGGAAGCCACGTAAGACTTTGACGATTTGAAGATGCCCTTTCTGTTGGATCAGAAGTGATGACAGTTCGACATCGTTCTTCCTGTTGAATTTGATTGAAGTAAACCTTTTCTACGATAGTAACCACATCCATGTGGTATGACTGTTATATCATATCAAAGTGATAGGAAACAAGTGCAAAAATCACAAAAATAGTGGCTGAAATATGGGATTTCAGCAAGAACAAAGCAGGAATTTGCATAAATTCCTTGGCAAATTAATAGGAAAACATAATAATAGGTGAAAAGTAGAAGAAAACAAGCAAGATATAATGGATCTTCAATTCGAGAGGAAAATCGGGCTCTCCTAAATCCCTAGGCGGTGGGCTAGAGCCCAAGGAAACCTCAAGAACTCCTAAATTCAGTAAACATTCAATATAACCCTAACCCTAAGAAGAGAATAACTATTAAAAAAAAATAATACAAAGCTAGAAGTCCAAACAGCCCTTCAGATTCAAATCTCCTGCTCATCCACCCTCTCTCTTTCTCTCTTCCTTAACGTGTGGACCCCACCCCAAAGAGGGTGGGATCTACCTGGTTCTGCCCAGGCTTCTGCCTGGTTTAGAATTGGGCCGGTCCCTTCCGGATCGATCGAATCAATCCCCTCCTGGGATGATCTAACAATACCTCCCTCTCAAAGAACCACCTTATCCTCAAGGTGGAAGGATGAAAATTGATGCTTCATCCCCTCATACGACTCCCAAGTAGCATCGTACTCAAGTAGATTTTTCCACTTACTCAGCACTTCTTACTTCCTCTCTCCCCTGTCATACTCCTACCAAGTCCAGTGGTTTTAAAACCATCTCCAAATCCTTTGTCAATGTCGCTGGTAACTCTGCAATTGAGGTGTGATCCATATTGCCTGCTAAATTATTTGGGAAAACTGTCCTTTGTTCGATGTGATAAAGTGGTTGAACATTTCACTTCAAATTGACCAGAAGCAATGCACTGGCTGGCAACCTCAATTTTTTAATCAGATTTTATTATCATTTCAATCTAACATTTTGTGAGAAACACAAGTGGGTGAGAAGCAATGGTAATACATATCCCAAATATTGTTTTGGTTAATTTAGTTTTGAAAGCTATAAATTTTTAATCAGACTACCTTCTTACCAGTGTAAGTGCATAAAGTTATGGTGCTTGTTTATGAGCCCATGGCAGACAATAATTCAAACAAGAAGGTCATTTCTAATTGGACAAACGCAGAGCGCAACAAAGCATACCAAGTATGACAATGAGAATTTCTACAAACTAAATGGTTTTATTAATGAAGTTATGCAAAAAGATTTAAGTTTTACAATACAAAGTCATTCTAATTCAGGCTGGATCTGCCACAAATTGCAAACAAATTATGCAGCTAATAAACAATGAGATAATTTTTTTCCATATGATAAAATAAAAATAAAGTTGGATGAGTGGCTTTACTCTTAGAGACAGGATAATGAGCATATACGTGAAAAGGTTGGAGTAGCTCTAGTGGAAGATAAAATTAGAGAGAGTCGCCTTAGTTTGTTAGCTCCTTCCGATGACCCAGTTAGAAAAGTAGATGTATTAGATTGGACTTATGTAAGAGGTAGACGTAGACCTAAAAAGACTTAATTAAAAAATATTATAAATGACCTTTCTTTATTAGATTTAAATGAGAATTTGACTCTTAACATAACACAATGGATAAAAAAGATTCATGAGCCGACCCCACATAGTGGGATAAAGGCTTGATATTGTTGTT
>NW_021343306.1:0-280 GCF_001605985.2 Dendrobium catenatum
AATTGTCAAAAGTATGGGCACTTTGCTGCTGATTGTAAGTCCAAGAAGAAGGAGGATAAAGCTTTGGTTGTTGAAGTTAAAGATGATGAGGATCCCACTCTATTGTTGGCAGAAACTGAAGTGAAAGAGAACATGTTACTGCATAAAGAACAAGTTTTGCTGAAGGCCAAAGGTGAAGAGAAGGTTGCTGTCGAGGATATGTGGTATCTAGACTCTGGGGCTAGTAACCACATGACAGGTGATAAGGAGAAATTTATTGATCTTAATGAAGGAGTGTATG
>NW_021343307.1:0-262 GCF_001605985.2 Dendrobium catenatum
CTAATGTGTAAAACCAAGAAGAAGGTTTGGAACACCAGGAAGTTTGGTTCTAATTAAACATTTCCTCTCTTCTGTTAGGGGGTGTCTCTTTTTTTTTTTCGTACATCGGGTTGCCTTTGTACCCGGTGTACTTGGAGATTTTGATCAGCACTATCGCAGATGATATCAATACTTGTGTCCACAGTGAATCGCTATGCTTACGAGACGCTCACTGTTGTTATCCATAAGTGATTTGTAGTTATTTGCAGTGACCCGTTGTATC
>NW_021343308.1:0-367 GCF_001605985.2 Dendrobium catenatum
TTTTAAATTACCAATTCACCCCCCTCTTGGTTAGCCGATGGGACATAAGCAAAGGTTTAACAACCTAATTCATAGTGAATAAGTTTCAACAAGTGGTATCAGAGATTTGTATCAAAATTATAAGTATAGAGTACTTTTTGATTAACGTAGATGGCTACTTTTGGATTTCGAAATACACCCGAGGGTTACTCTATAACTAGACCTCCACTGTTCAACAATATACCTTTTGATTTTTGAAAAATATGCATTTCAATATTTTTACGGTCATTTGATTATCGTATATAAATCTTAGTTCAGGAAGGGTATACAATACCAACTAGACTAGTTGATAGAGTTAGAGTTGAAACACCTTTTGCAGATTGGACAG
>NW_021343309.1:0-541 GCF_001605985.2 Dendrobium catenatum
GCATGCCGTCGAAGGTCTTCTCCAATCTCCTCAACCAGTCCTCAGCAATTCTGGGCTCAACAGCGCCCTCAAATCTCGAAGGTTTCATCCTCAGAAACATCTGGAGATGTCTATCAATATCATCAGATCTGACGGTAGAAGCTCTGCTCTGAGTCTCGCTCATCATCTGAGCAACAAGTGTAGCAAACTGAGACAGTGTATCAGCACCGGTCACTGGGGCTTTACTCCCCACTGGTGCTGCCTGACTGGCACTCTGCCCGTCTGTCATATCTGGGTCTGGCTGATCCATACAGAAAATCCAGAAAAATCCAAAAAACTATCACAAAAATAACACAATAAAAAGCCAAACAAACCAAAAATATCCCAGACATACTCACTTATAGATCACTTCATATAGCTCTGTCTTACACAATCCAAATTCAAAAATCATAGCTCTGATACCACCAAAGCTTGTCACGACCCGACCTGAGACGGATACCGCCCGCACCGGGCCGCTACCAGCCAAACAAACAGACAGACCAGGATCTGGCTTTAGAATTTG
>NW_021343310.1:0-212 GCF_001605985.2 Dendrobium catenatum
AACAAAATAAAAAACACAACTCAAACAAAAATAAAAAACATACAAACATTTTCAATACAACACATACATACACACAACATACATACATATAATAAATAATAAAAAAACATCAATCATCAAATAATATTATGACTCCTCCATTAACAAAAACAAAAAGGAAAGTACATCTTGAAATGAAAAGTTTTTATGGATAAATCAAAAGAGTTGATGAA
>NW_021343311.1:0-299 GCF_001605985.2 Dendrobium catenatum
TTTATAAAAAAATCAGATATTTTGAGGAGAGAGAAAGGGCGGAAAAGCAAAGGAAGAAGTCTGATTTCGGGGCCCGCGGAGCGATTTTCGTCGTTCGTTGCTGTTGGATATTTTGTTTGTCTCGCTGTAAGGACTCCGAACCCTATTTCTGTTTTCAAAGATATTGAGTTTTGACCGAGTTGTGATCTGTTTTGTGTTTTCGTAGTCGAATTTTTGACGTGATTTCGTATTGACACAACTTTCACCGCACAACTTTTAGTATGTTATAGATATGATTATTGTACACGATTTGACTGTAT
>NW_021343312.1:0-278 GCF_001605985.2 Dendrobium catenatum
ATAAAGTCCTGATGCTAGATGATCTACAGTGATATTTATAGATATAAAAAAATCACTTTCTTTGGATTCAAAATTTTGAAACTGAACTAAAGGACATCCTTTAGTTGGTTTTGAGATGATTGTCTAATGTTCTCATTCACTATGAGTAGATGTCATGTCTGAATTTTAAAAATATCATTGACTAAACTAGGATGTTAGAACATGAGGGGTTCTATCCTTAATGGTGTCAACGATATCTTTTTTTGAATCTTTGCTAATCGGCAAATCAAAATCAAACT
>NW_021343313.1:0-236 GCF_001605985.2 Dendrobium catenatum
TGGATTTTAAGGGTAAGAGTCTCTACTTGTGAATTGGTATTACTTCACTCTTTTCCTTCTTCCTTCTAGATTCCTGTGAGAAGATCTGTCAAGGAGATCCGGTTCTCTGCCGACACTTGGAGAGTGTGAACAGCCTTAAGGTTCTCTGCCTACACTTGGAGAGTGTGAACAGTCGTAAGGTTCTCTGCCTACACTTGGAGATTCTCTGCCAACACTGGGGATTGTGTAAATGGATG
>NW_021343314.1:0-676 GCF_001605985.2 Dendrobium catenatum
TAAGGGTATACTTTTCATGTGGAGAAAACTAACGCCAAAGCTATTTTATTAGCTAGTGGATAACATCTCTCTATTTTAGATAATATCTCCCTAATATAATAGATGGGGCATTGTACAATATTTTCTTCCATTACCAAGACTGAACTGATAACTTGGATAGAAATAATCATATATAAATATAACTTTTCTCCTAGTGTTGGTTTAGAAAGTAGTGGTGGATATGCTAAATACTTTCATAGTTGTTGGAAGGCTTCTTGGTATTCATTGGTCCATTAGAATCCTGAGCAATGAGCATATCTGAGTATCTTGAAAATGGATAGATATTTGTCTCGTGAACGGGCCAAGAAATGAGATAACAATGCAATTCTTTTATTCAGTCTTTAGACTTCTTTTATATTCTTTAGGGGCACCATGTCCCTTAATGCCTTGATTTTCTTAGGATTTGCCTCGATTCCTCAATGTGTTACCATAAATCCTAGGAACTTTCTAGAGGCAAATCCAAAAGCACATTGGCAAGGTTGAGTCACATGTTGTAGCTGTTGACCTCATTATTCGAGGTCAGTTTCCCCGGACTCAATTCTATCACCTAGGTCTTCGTAGCTTAGAATAGACGTCACCTGTAGGACCTCCCTTAGGTGAATACCCACAGACATAGCATTGACTCGACCCAAATCAA
>NW_021343315.1:0-204 GCF_001605985.2 Dendrobium catenatum
CATGAGTCTTCTTAAGTTTTTTGTATGATGCATGGAATTTTTCACAAATTTTAAACAATTCATCATAGGTTAGTTTACATACCTCTTCCTCATCACTTTGATTTTCTCCCATGAAATGCAAGTTTGTAGTCTCTTCCTCTGGTTCAGTATCAGAGGAATCAGTACCCGATTCTGCCCAGAAACCTCTTTGGATTTTCTTCTTGT
>NW_021343316.1:0-413 GCF_001605985.2 Dendrobium catenatum
AATCTACGAAAATTGGGCAGCGTAACGGCAGTCGGTCAAATTTACACAAAAATCCTGCAAAAAAGCACAAATTCCAAATCTCTCCAAATTATAATAGAATATCTATGACATCAATACAATACTATTGTCCTATAGAAACCCAATCAAATCACGTCTTGGTATTTTTCTATTCGATTAAAATCGCGTAGAATCAATTCCGACCGATAAAATCGTCACAGAAAACACTCAAATCGTGTACAATAGTCATATCTATAACATACTAAAAATTGTGCGGTGAAAGTTGTGCCAAATCAAAATCGTGTTCAAAATTCGACTACGAAAACACAAAACAGATCACAACTCGGTCAAAACTCAGTATCTTTGAAAATAGAAATAGGATTCGGAGTCCTTACCACGAGATCTTCATTTTTCCC
>NW_021343317.1:0-213 GCF_001605985.2 Dendrobium catenatum
CTTTAAGGATCCAAACAGGTGTTTTGACCCAAATGACTTCTTTGAGTCATGGAACCACTTCTATTGGTCGTCAAATATCATTTCAAATTGATTGAGCCCATTTCTAGACCCTGGGTCAACCTAGATTGACCAAAATAGGTTTTTTATGTCAAAATAGTCATTTTGATCAAATTGACCTTTCCAAACTATAGAACCACCTCCAATAGACTCAAA
>NW_021343318.1:0-207 GCF_001605985.2 Dendrobium catenatum
TGCTGGTTGATAAAACTTTGGGCCTGAGGTGGTGGTCAGACAGAAGTTAAGGCCTCAAGTGGGGGTCCAGCAAAACTCCAGGCCTCAAGTGGTAGTCTGGTAGAAGTTAGGGACTTAGGTGGTGGTCTAGTAGAACTTCAGGCCTTAGGTGGTGGTCTGGTAGAAGTCACGGCCTTAAGTGGTGGTCTGGTAGAAGTCAGGGCCTTA
>NW_021343319.1:0-1103 GCF_001605985.2 Dendrobium catenatum
GGGAGCTATCCTAAGGTTGGATTGGGGCAAAATCACTGGCCCTAAACTCCCTATGCTACACATTATCAGCACATCCAAAATCAAATCCTAAATCTCATTGGATAGGTCATGGTTCCAATTTGGATTTGAGGGTCAAACCATCACCCTTAAATTAAAATTGGGATGGTAATGCCCTTAAACCCTTCAAACAGGAGAGATAAAATTTGGACATGTCAGGGTCACACCCAAATTCATTGTCCCAAAATTCCAGGCCCTGGTGAATTCATTTTAATAATAAATGCAATAATTAATAAAACAATAATATTAAAATTAAACTTAATTCAGATGCAATCAAAGCTTGGAATTATAGAGCTTTTGTAGGCCTCCCTGAGACCTTTCCAATGAGCCTAAGAACACCTAATTTGGTCAAGTGTGCAAGGAGATATCAATTTTTGAAGTTTCCCTTGATTTTTTATAAAATTAAACCCGTGAATTACCCAGTCAGCCGGCGCTTTACATGCAGCGCACCATGATTGGTGGGGCAATCATTGGCGGTTAATTGGATAACGGTCAGATTAATCATAGACGTCGGATGGACGATCGGACGGCTGACCACGAGATCTAATCCGCTCCGTTATTTAGAATCAATGGCCAGGATTTCGTCTTCAACCTCCCACAGAAACCCGAAGCCGTAAAGCTTCTCCGACTTGCTCCGAGTGGTCATGCCGGCGAACTTTGATGAAATTTCATAGGGAAGATCAGGAGAGCAGAAACCTTCAATCCAATGGTGGAGATCCGCTGGGGTGAAGGTTTTCTTTCACACTTGACCAGACTACCTATCTAGGGAGCTCGGGATGGAGAGATTACCGTAGAGAAGGTCTCAATGAATGAGCTTCTCAATTAGGAAGCTTCAGAGGATGAAGGTGAGCAGATCTCCTTCAGATGCCTGGACCGGAGGATGGTCGGAGGTACGACTTCAAGCGCGGTGCTAAAACCTCTCACTGGAGTTCACTCAAATGGATATAAATAACAACGTGGGGATCTAGGGAATGGAATGGAAGGAACGAGGGAGCTCCGGGAAGTGATCTTGAATGCCTAGGATTGAATGGCAGCTCCTAAGACGA
>NW_021343320.1:0-227 GCF_001605985.2 Dendrobium catenatum
GGCGGTAGTGCTGGCAACCGACCGTTGTGGGTGATGGTGATGGGGATTGGGCCAATGGCAATGGTGATGACAACAGTGGCCGACATTAATGAAAATATATCTTTAGTGTATTTGAAATTTATTAAAATCAAATAAATTCTAAATACATCAAATTTATAATAAATGTTGCATTCCTAAAAAAAAAGTTACATTGTATTTATTTTTCTTGTTAATATTTTTAAAATATC
>NW_021343321.1:0-439 GCF_001605985.2 Dendrobium catenatum
TACATTTATCAAATAACCAAGTATCATCTAAAACATTAATATTATTACCTTTGCCAATTCTCCATCTGACCACATTCCTCAAAATCTTCCCTCCATCCAACAATATGCGCCAAGCACTAGAGCAAGTGCTTTTGTGAGCTTCATGCATAATATCATCCCCATATTTATTTTTCATTGTTTTATGAAACAATGAATCAGGCTTCTAAAGAAAATTCCAAGCCAAATTGGATCTAAGAGCTCCAATTCTAAGCAAAGGAGAATGCAAACCCAAACCACCAAGTCTCCTTGGTTTACAGATCTCATCCCATACAACATAAAGCATTCCCTTAGAGCCATCTCTTTTATTCCACAAAAAATTTCTGCATAACTTTTCAAGCTCAAGAAGCACTCTCTTGGGAACTGAAGAATTTGTAATCAAATAATTTGGCATGGAAAGTAA
>NW_021343322.1:0-222 GCF_001605985.2 Dendrobium catenatum
GCGGGTGACGAAGGTCAGAAAGATAGTCATATGACAATGAGGGTTGGAAGGACTGTAGTCGGCGGGCGACGGTGGTCCGCCGCTGACTACGGTCCGAAAAACTATTATTTGGCGATGTGGATTAAAAGAACCGTAGTCGATGGGTGATAGAATTTGGAAAGGTCGTTATCTACAAAAGAAGGTCAGAAGAACTATACTTGGTGGTGACTATCTGGCGACGGG
>NW_021343323.1:0-264 GCF_001605985.2 Dendrobium catenatum
AGATCCAGAACCAGATCCAAATCTCCTCTTCCCAGAGAAACCACTGCCTGAAGCCTCGCCTCCAAACCTCTTCCTACTCGCAGTCCACCGCTACTGAGTAGCCATCAGGTCATTCTCAATCAGACGAGCTCGCTCCACAAGCTTAGAAAAATCAGTGATACGGAACGGTATCAGGGGCTGCCTCAGAGTATCTCGTAATCCCCTCAGAAATCTGTAGCACCTCTCAGCAGAAGTACTAACCAGTTGCGGAGCATACCTGGCTAA
>NW_021343324.1:0-247 GCF_001605985.2 Dendrobium catenatum
CCCGCGTCTTCTTGGTCCTCGAGTATGCTGCACAGGGGGAGCTTTATAAGCTGCTCAAGAACTTGCTCCGCTTCTATGAGAAGCGCACGGCTACGGTAAATTGCTTCACTATTCAAACCCTATTTTACATTTTAGATCCTGATATGTTTCAATTTAGTTTACTTAATTATGTTGTGGATTGTTTTCCAAAAGTATGTGGCGAGCCTTGCAAAGGCATTGGCATATTGCCATAAAAAGCATGTGATAC
>NW_021343325.1:0-215 GCF_001605985.2 Dendrobium catenatum
TTTTATAATTTTTCTCTTTTCTTTTTCTCTAAATATGTGTCAGATCTTCTTAGCAAACTTTGACATTAAACTTTCTCACTCTACTGCGGCAATTATTCCGACATCTTACAAAACTTTCAATTGCTTTAATCATTAACAAGTAAAAAAAAATGCATTTAAAACGCATGAAATGAAATATAAAATTAATCTATCTTAAATATACAATAGTGAGAATT
>NW_021343326.1:0-282 GCF_001605985.2 Dendrobium catenatum
TGTTCGTATGTACGATCGATCAAGTCAAAAGTTTGTACGAAGGGACGCATCTTAAGTTGTGTTGATTACGAAAAGCCGTTACATTTTGGACGAATTTGATCGTCTGTATGAAATATTTTCGTCCAGACGAACGATGATTTTTGTCCAGGATGAACCTTTTTCATCCAGGACAAACGTATCGTTTTCTTTAAATATGAAGGCTTTCTAACTCAACAATCACACCTTCGAACTTCTCTTTCAATCCCCTTCTACTTCAAATTGTCAATGGCCTCCTCAAGCAAA
>NW_021343327.1:0-330 GCF_001605985.2 Dendrobium catenatum
TGGTAGGTTCGGCGAGCAGGACATTCCTAGGCACCAACGAGAGGAAGAACAGACCTGTGGGAGATTTGCTTGCAAGCAGATGAAATTGTATACAAGAACGGAATGCACCATTTCGTAGGATGTGTTGATACGAAGAAGAAATAACGAGATGAAGAAAAGATGAATATTTGGTAGCGTGTAGGGATGCGTTGATACAAAGAAGGAATAACGAAAGGAAGAAAAGCTAGACATTAGGTTGGTCGCAAGTAGATGGAATGCGCCATTTCATAAGATGGGATTATACGAAGAAATATGAAAAGTAAAAACAAATTAACAATGGAGATTCATTTA
>NW_021343328.1:0-361 GCF_001605985.2 Dendrobium catenatum
CTGAAAATAGGGGGGCAACTGATACGGCATCATAAAACTATCTTGATCAGGCACGAATCTCGGTGCTTAAATCAAGTTGGAAACTTCAAAAATTAAATCTGGGATCATCTGAACTCCGATTTCAGCAAACTTACCCTCGAACTTATCGTCTCGGAAATACAAACCCAACGACACCAAATTCAACTCAATCCGAGCCGAAATGGGTCCGAATCAAGGACCCGAAGCACTGTTGGAAGGTTCGAACCATAATTCGAGTTACCAAATGGTTTCCAAATATGACGTTCTTATAGTCGAATCGAGCGGCTCGACAAGACGAATCCAACGAGCCCAAGATCGCCAAATTATGACATCATTAAGACCT
>NW_021343329.1:0-372 GCF_001605985.2 Dendrobium catenatum
TAAGGATGATTGATACGATCATATCGTCCTAGACGATTGCAGGATCGGCTAGGATGATCCAGTCAAGAACCTTAAGTTACTTCAGGACGATAAATATCGGCCGGCTCGTATTCAGGGCTATTCTCAGGATGATTTTCCCATGATTTGAACTGATCGGCCAGGACGATCGTGATATCGGCCTGGACGATCAAGCTAATTTTCAATCATCCAGCTTTCATCCAGGGCGATGCGTTGGCTGATCTTCTGAGGTTTGTACTTCCCTTATCTTAAAGAGTATTGCCTCCATATAATTATGATCCAATTCATGCAGCCTAACTTAGACGATAAAGTCGGCGACTTGCAATTAATGAGCTCCTTTGAAGCTCTTCTATT
>NW_021343330.1:0-238 GCF_001605985.2 Dendrobium catenatum
TAGATGATAATTTAACTCTTAAGATATAGTGGAGAAAGAGGGTTTCATGTAGCTAACCTCATATAGTGGATAACGACTTGTTGTTGTTGTTAAAAAAAAGTTAATTTTTTAATATTGCAAAGAGTTTTAATACACATTAAAAATAAGCTGAGAATGGCTTGTACGATACATGAGATTTGTTTATATAAAAATACTTGAAAGGGAACTACCATTGGGTCTAACTAGTTGAAAATATTCC
>NW_021343331.1:0-818 GCF_001605985.2 Dendrobium catenatum
TATGGATTCACATGTTTCTGTATTGACTATCATTTCTATATTGATTATTGTTTATGTAATGATTCTTATTTCTGCATTGACTCAATGATCATGTGTAAGTGACTGATTGACATGCATATTACTTTCGTATTGTGCTTTGATTTCAGTTGTAGGTATTTGGTGACCTGCTGGGCTTTTTGAAGCTCATTATATGTGGTTAATATTTTCAAGTCAGGGCAAGGGACCAGGAGATTGAGGTTAATCAGGAATCTTCAGATTTTTGTCCTTTTATTATAGTGATTCTTTTTGTACTCAGGACATGATGGATTACATGTGATTAATGTGTAGATCCTGAGTATTTGTAAATGAACTTTTGGGAATGAATAGAAAAATTTACTTGATATTGTTAATTTATAGATTTTTGTTAGACTGTTGTCACTGATTGATGGCTATAGATAGCTCTGGTAGAAGATTGACTTAAAGGATTGACTGAATAATTCTTCCAAGTTAGATCTTGGGGCGTCACACGCCTCCTGCGATCTGACCTAGCTCTCGCCTTTCAAACCCACGCGACGCCCGCGCACTCTTGCAGCTTATGTGTGGCTCTCGCGCCTCGCCCTCATGCGGCCCATCCCCGCGCTTATACGGACCTCATGCGATCCTAACCAGCTTCTGACACTCGCACAACCTCCTTCTCTCCCACACGAATTGCCACTCCCACTTCTTCATCGGGATCCCATGCCTGACTTCGCGCTCACACGCAATCTACGCTTGCGTTCCCTTCACTCGATTCCACCCTCAGACTCATGCACGGGGAATGTCATCCCCTATTGGAACGG
>NW_021343332.1:0-1742 GCF_001605985.2 Dendrobium catenatum
ATGTTCTGTTTGTCAAATATACAAGCATATAATGCCTTATATATGTTTCTTTTGTTAAATATACA
Organism: Dendrobium catenatum; assembly: GCF_001605985.2. Classification (NCBI taxonomy): domain Eukaryota; kingdom Viridiplantae; phylum Streptophyta; class Magnoliopsida; order Asparagales; family Orchidaceae; genus Dendrobium; species Dendrobium catenatum. The sequence goes on from NW_021343332.1 coordinate 66, forward strand.
AGGATATAAAAAATATTTGAACTCAAATTTATTATCACTTAGGTTTTATTTTTTGGAATAGCTTTCTTATCATTTTATAAAATTGTTATAGAGAAAGTAACATTTTAAAAATATTGTACAAAGCAATTTTTTTATACAAAAATTTTTAAAAGCCTCAAAAAAGCAGTTGCTAAATAGAAATCGTGTTTGATGTTCGAAAAATAAATCAGTAGGAAAGGTAGCCCAAATGAAACTCTATTCTTGGAGCTTGAACCTGAACATAAAATTGGAGAAAACTTGAAGATTTGTAGAATTCTAAAGATCCAACCGATAATAGAAGTTGACAATCACCGCCGACAACAATTATTGTCCTACGCCTACCACAGTTGTCCGACTACTATCTCCCAAGCATCATCATTCAATCAACATTGCTTTTATACAAATTCTTGACTATCGTCAACCAACCATCATTGCTCGACATTATTAACAATATTGATGCATGCTGTCACTTATACGTTTGATGTATGCCGTCAACAATAGTATTGACACCTACTAACTTCATTGCACATTGTTGTCAACATTGTTGATGTATTTTATCACCTATATAGCTAATGCATGCCATCAGCTAAAATATTGATGCTCATCATTGTCAACAATATCAACATACATGAACACCAATAATGTTTATGAACATCGTCAACACTAATTTTGACTTTCATTATGGAATCCATCTTTCATAATTCATATCTATTAAATTATATGAACGCATACCTCAATTACGAGGAAGGGCATTAGTTGAAACATGTGACATTCACTAATAAAATCATTTAAATTAGGCCATACCTCATAATTTTTTTTCTTTTTGAAAATTTCTTATAAAATTTTTATATTTCTTGTAATCTTCTTTTGTCTATGTGTGTATTAGATCTTTATATAAAGCTAAGGCACTAACCTCCCTCTTTTCCTCTTTCTTCTATTAGAAATATTTTAGCATATAATAATTTGACACTGTATGTGAAGAATATTCATATTAAACTAAAACACTTCATCAATGAGTGACAACCAAATTCTCAATTAAGGATAATATAATCTAACTTTTTTTTTTGCACTTTAGAGCCAATTAAAGCAAACTTACATATACATCACATTCACAAGCTTTAGACCCAATTCAAAATTACCCTATATTTTATCCATATTTACGTAGCATGTCATTCCAAAAAATCTATAAATAGGCTCTCATTTTAAATTGACTTTCTTGTTGGGTATATTTATCCGCTTGTGGACATATATTTCTATAATCCAAATTAAAAAAACTTAAGTCATGTTGTTGGGTATAGGCTATCCCTCTATGAATGCTTGGTCTTTGTACTCTCCCTCTTCTTCAACATTGAAGACATGATAGATCTTTATATCACTCACTACATAGTGGATTTTACAACTGGGCTAGACCCTATGCTTTTTTTCCCTTTACGTATTTTCCACGTAAAAAATTATCTTGTCTTATTACTTTCATCAGCACGTGCTGAATTTTTGTACACTACTAAGCCATTAAACACTCTACCGACTCAAATTTTCTAACATACAACAATAACATTTGAGTGAATTGCTGGAGAAAGGGACCATATTAGGTTTGGAATGTGGAGATATGCTGATGCATGAATGAAAAGAGGTATTATGTGGAAGTTACACTCAATGAAG
>NW_021343333.1:0-307 GCF_001605985.2 Dendrobium catenatum
GTTTTAGAAAGCAATAAAAAAGCTGTCCCAAACGAAGCCTAAATCTGAACTTACAATAAGGACGGATGCTCCGAATTTACTGTTTATTTTACTTTGTATTTTTTGATATATATAATTTTTATACGTATTTTTTGTGTATTTGCTATGTATTTAAGTATTATTTATTTGATACTTATTTGCCACAAAAAAAAATTATGTATAAAAAAATACATAGTAAAATAAGCAATAAATACGCAACAATCCGAACCTTATTCTGCGTTCGAACTGCGCACACAATAATTTCTCCTCTCGCTTTAACTGTGGCAGG
>NW_021343334.1:0-447 GCF_001605985.2 Dendrobium catenatum
CGAAAAGTTGATATTTATGTGTTTTGAAAGTTAAAGTCTGTGTATATGAATAACTAAGTGAATGTTTTGAAAAATATATATGAAATATGTTAGAAGGTGAAATGTAGGAATTTTGGGTAAAATGAAACGTGTGTGGAGATAATGTGGTTTTGAAAAGTAAAATGCTTTTAACTATGTGTATTGAGAGATGAGATATTTTGGAAAGTGTGTGTTAAAAAGTATTTGGATTTTAAACTATTGTGATTCATAAAGGATGAAAATTGAAGTGTATAAGTGTGAGAAGTAAATTGTTTATTTTGTGAAAATTGTATAAATTAGAAAGAGTGGTATTGAATATTGAAAGATTGTAAAGTGTACTTCAAAAGGTAAAGGTTTCAAAAGCCAAGTCAACACAACTAGTGATAAAGCCTGAAGAAAGGTACGTCTTTTATTTTCAATAAATTTTAA
>NW_021343335.1:0-266 GCF_001605985.2 Dendrobium catenatum
ACAAATTCCATCATATGAAGGTGTTAGGAAAGGTTGTTTATTAGGACACCGTATAGGTATCGTTAAAGAGACTATGCCATCAAAAATTATTTGTCAAGAAAGTTATGTTTTTAGGGCACACAAAGATGCCCTTGTTGCGGATCTATGGTTTATGATTTTGATGATAGCAAACATTCTTTATTTCTCAATGATTGTCTTATGTGCTAATGTTTCAGGTCCACACGATCAAACTACAATTTGGAACCAGCTCAAGATTGGGTAGACTA
>NW_021343336.1:0-281 GCF_001605985.2 Dendrobium catenatum
CGCCGGAGTTCCGGCGATCAGGCCTCCACCGCCGACGACGGCCTGTCCGAAGCAATTATGCAACGCCGGCTTCACCATTGAGCGGCATTGGCTTTTCCATCGCACCCACTTTGCTTCGTCTTTCAATCCTCTCTCCCTTAATCCCCTTCAATCCTCCGACGAGTCTCCGCCGCCGCCGCCGGTGAGGAGCTTCCAGTACCGCTCATAGGGCCGTCATCGGCGGAGGCCTGATCGCGGGAACTCCGGCGTGGAGGGCGTTGCGAAGTGAGCCAACGGGATTT
>NW_021343337.1:0-504 GCF_001605985.2 Dendrobium catenatum
GCATGTTTTGGGATGTAAGTTATTCATTCATAATAATGGAAAAACTCCTTTAGAAAAATTTGATCAAAATTTGATGAAGGAATTTTTCTTTGATACTCTAATATTAGAAAATCTTATACAGTTTTTAACAAGAGGACTTTGGTAGTTGAGGATACCAGACTTGTTATTTTTAATGAATCTAGCATTTTGGAAGAGCAAAGGTTGGAAGAGTATCATATTAAAAATAACTCCCAAAAAATAGAAAAGAAAACTCTGGATGAAAATGTGGAAAAATAAAACCCTTTGCCTAGAGAATGGAAATTTTCTAAGAATTACCCTAAGGAATTAATTTTAGTTGAATGTAGTTACGGTGTTAGGATTAGGTATAGACTTAGCAAAGAGGTAAACAATTTTGCCTTTATATCGATGATTAAAACCATAAATATAAATCAAGAACTTTTGGATAAATTTTAGATTTTTTTCATGGAAGAAGAGTTAAATCAATTTGTAAGAAAAAAATTTTGG
>NW_021343338.1:0-2494 GCF_001605985.2 Dendrobium catenatum
AGCTCTTTAAGGACCAGATTGGGTGTGATTGACAAAAATGCATGAACTTGATTTTTATTTGCTTTTCGTTTTTGTTCTTCTTCATTGCTTGTCTTTCTTCTTCTTTTCTTCATTTATTGCTTTAAGCTTTTTTGTTTGCTGAAATGATATCGTATGCCTTGTTCTTGCTTTTAAAAATTTGTAGTCAATGTTTTACATCTCTTAATCCATTAAAAGGTAAAAATATACCGTTGATTATGTCTCTTTCTCTAACATATTTTAGTGGCACGGTTTTCTTTTCTAATCAATATTCTATCTCAAATTAATAAATGGAGTATGCAATTAAGATCTTTTCTAACCTTGCTGCATCAAATCTATCTTGTATGTATAATGATCAAAGTCTTTTATCATATCAAGAATTCCTCGTTACTCTTGTCATTGCATTTATTTCATATGATTATTGATTCTATTTTGTGGATAGTTCTTCTCTATATTAGAGAGTGAGTTTTTTCTTCTCTAATATCTAGAAGATATACTCACAACTAAGATTATTTAAGAGTTTTTGAAAGAGAATGTAACTTGCAAAAAAAAAAAAAAAGTGGCCAATGATGCCAAAATCAAAAGATGTGCAATGATGCCAAATTGAAAACAAATATATACAATAAGTGTATAAAAAAGAAGCGCAAAGCACCATTCAAATTGACAAGAGGCATAAAATGGGCCCACTAAAAGCAAGCTCTCCTCTCCTTTCAATAACTTTTAAAACTTGGAAGAATTCATATATCACATGATAAAATCAAAGGCTTTATTTTAACTTTTTGCGATTGTGACATAATTACTTTGATATATTATTCTATCAGATATTTTTTTTTCTGAAATCAAGTGGTAAACGGATCATTTTTCATATCCAATTAAATTTTTTGAGTTAGGTCATTGATTTCAAAAGACTACTTTACCCTAAAAGAAGTCCAAGCTTAGGGTTAACATGATCGAATATTCTACCGTTTTTTGGATTTTTGATGTTGTTAAATCATTAACTTGCAAATCTTTAAAATCAATCACATGGAAGACTACAGCATGTTCATGCCTTGTTTTAAAAAAAAAAAGGGTTTTGCTTACTTTGTTTCTTCGTTTCCTCCTCCTTTTTGAGATGTCAAAAGGAGGAGTAGGATGTTTGAAGGTTTTCACTATGCTATGAATTCTGAAAATTTGAAAGCTTTTCTATGTTTTGCATTGCTATTTTGGAATTAATCATCAGAGTGTTTTGCCATCATAAAAAAGGGGAAGATTGTTGAAAATATATTTTCATGGAATATGTTTTATTGATTAGCAAACACTCTTGTTTCCCTACGACTGCCTTTTCTACTGATATTTCAGAGCCACAAGATCGGACGAAAATTGGAACCAACTCAAGATTGGGTAGACTAGGTCTGAGTCAGTCTATAATTTTCTTTTTTCCCTTTCTTGAGTTAATTGTAACCTTTGAAGTGTTATGATGCTAAGTAACCCTACACACACGCACACTTGAGTGATTTTTCTATCTAATTTAGAATTTTTTCTTTACTCACATCGTCTAGGATGATATTTATATCATCCTAGACGATCGAGTTCAAAACAAAAATCCTAATCAGGACATAGTGTTAAGACAGCCATCATTAGTCGATCAGCCTGGATGATACATGTATCGGCCAGGACGATAGACTCAAAATAGAAAGAATCAGCCGCCATGATCTATTTAGGCATTCTTTATTTTTGAAAATCAGCCAGGACGATCATGCATCGTCCTGGACGATTTGATACAATTATGCCTAAATTGACCAGGCAATTAAGGAAAGTAATTAAGGGTGATTGATATGATCACATCGTTCTGGATGATATCACGATTGGCCAGGACGATCAGTTCAAAAAACTTAGTTGCTCTTGGACGGTCAATATCAGACAGCTCACATTTCGGGTGATGGTCTAGCCGATCAGGATCAGCCATCTCAAATTCTGGGCGATGCTCTAGATGATTTTCCTCTGATTTGAACTAATCATTTGGGACGATCGTGAGATCGGCTAGGACGATTAAGCTATTTTGGAATCGTCTATAACTTTTTTCAGAGCGATTATCTAGACGATAATTTATGATTTGAACTAATCATACATGATGATTTATAATCGTCCTGGATGATAGGAACACTTTGCTTCTATTTGTCCCAGATCGTCCCGGCTGATTAGGCTCAAATTGCACTAATCGTATAGGATGATATTAATATCGTCCTGGACAATAATGTCAGCAACTTGCAATTAATGAGCTATTTTGAAGCTCTTCTATTTAAGGCCTATTGTTCAACATTTTTTATGAATCTTTTGTTGCTGTCTTGACCTGAGAAAGCCTAGAGGAGAGAGAGAGAGAGAGAGAGAGAGGGAGAGAGAGGATCTTGTGAGGGGGAGCTTGTGAGGGAGATTCACAAGGGTTGCTCCAAGTGTTGTTTCACTTCTTCTTCCACTAGAGTCTCTTATCCTTGGAAGG
>NW_021343339.1:0-280 GCF_001605985.2 Dendrobium catenatum
AGTTCTTTATGCTCTCTTACACTTTCTTAATACTTTTATCTTTTCCTTAAGGTTAGGTCCATCCTTCCCTTAGGATTAGACTCACTAGTGGTGGAGTACACCCTTTGTGGCACCACCCTGACATTTGACTTGTGGATTAGTGTTGGAGTACGCCCTCCATGGCACCATCCTAATTCATACTCACTAGTGGTGGACTACACCCTTCGTGTCACCATCCTAGTTTGTCAGTTTCGGTCTGCTGTGTGGAGCAAGTTTCCTCCCCACATGACCATTCCGGTTA
>NW_021343340.1:0-241 GCF_001605985.2 Dendrobium catenatum
CAGATTTTTGTTCCATGGAAATACTCATGACAAAAAATTACAAACTATTTCCTGGTACAATGTCTGCCTTTAATTTTGGGTAACGGGTCAGGTTCGGGTCGAACTCGGAACTGACTCGAGTTCAAACGAGTCGACCCTAATGCGACCCGGGTAGATAAACGGGTCAGAAATTCAAACCCGGACCTGACCCAGCGGGTTGCCGGGTTGACCCGACCCGACAAGGAACCCGAAACATGCAGAC
>NW_021343341.1:0-238 GCF_001605985.2 Dendrobium catenatum
CCTACATGAATTTATGCATAAATAAATTAAGGCAAAAATACCATTGCAACTTAATTTTTTATCATAAACATCAAAAGAGAAATATGGGTATGCGTATAGCAAACAAATATTAAAGACGTGGTTGACAACTTGTAAATATCTAGCAATCTAATACAAATAATAAGGATAAAACCCTAATAAAGAAGGGTATGTTTATCACTTACAACAACAACAACAACATCAAGCCTTTGTCCCACTA
>NW_021343342.1:0-251 GCF_001605985.2 Dendrobium catenatum
TTCCCTACGTTTTCTGTCATTTTTCCCATTTTCGACGATATTTTTGTTGTTTTTACTGTGAGGACAACAGTTTCTCTCTTGAATCTATTGGGTTTTGGTGAGAAACACTTGAAAATCCAAGTGTTTCCTATCATAATTCCTAAGAAAAGAAATGGCAGAAAGAGAAGAACATGTTTACAGAAAACGAGGACCAAGTGACAACAGGTAAAATATATTGTGTTTTTAGTGGCTCTTTATCATGAATGATGTAG
>NW_021343343.1:0-373 GCF_001605985.2 Dendrobium catenatum
GAGAATTGGCGGGCTTCCTCTCTGGGCGACGGACTCGATTTACTCGAGACGAAGGCTCTCTCTCTCGGATTCCGGACGACGATTTTCCTCTCTCTCATTCGCTCCAGCTCTCTCTTCCCCGCTCTCTGGCTCTCGGTCCCGAAGATCCCAAGCACCCAACTCCCTCTCATGCCGACCCCTCTCCGATCCCTCTCTTGTTTTTCTCCCCTGCTCACCGAACTCTCCCTCCCGCTCTCTCTCTCGTTCTCGGTCCCGAACACAGTGCCAGGGTACAGAGAAGAGCCGCAGCTCTCTCTCCTCCTGGTTTGCTCTCTGGTTCGCAGAGGTCTCGACGGACAAAGCCCGGATCCCGTCGCCCCTAGCAGCTGAACGC
>NW_021343344.1:0-474 GCF_001605985.2 Dendrobium catenatum
GAAGGCTTGAGGATCTTTTATGATATGAGAAAGTTTGATGAGGCCCCTTGGAACTCAATGCTAATGGGCTTTGCTTCCAATGGAATGGGTGCTGAAGTCATCCGATTATTCGAAGCTATGAAAAATGCTGGTGTGCCACCAAATGAGGTGACTTTTATTGCGGTCCTCTCAGCTTGTTGCCATTGTGGTCTAGTTGAGGAAGGTTTGAGATGGTTTCATTGCATGAAGGATGAATTTGGTGTGAACCCTTTTATTGAACACTACTCATGCATTGTGGACTTGCTGGTTCGAGCGGGTCGAGTGGAGGAAGCTTTGGATTTTATGGATGGCATGCCATTCAAGGCAGATGCAAGCATGTTGACATCATTGCTTGGTGGTTGCAAAGCATGTGGCAATGAATTTCTTGCAGATAAGGTGGCAAAGAGACTTGTTGAGCTCAGTCCCAGCCAGTCAGGACCTTATGTTCAAATATCC
>NW_021343345.1:0-286 GCF_001605985.2 Dendrobium catenatum
ATTGATAAAGTTAAAATATGAGTTATTATAATATATCCACCTTAAAAAAATGACATCCCTGATATTTCCCTTAGAGATTCAGGTACAAAATTAGTATAAATCAAATCCATCCAATCAAAACTCAAAGCAAATCAAAATCAATTAAAACTCATCAAAAAATATATAGTCATGCAGCTCATTCTATCACATATCATTCAATTATACATGCAAATTAATGCACCTTAATCTACCATTTCTATCCAACCATTAACCAAATCCTATGATTTTGGTAACAATCAATTCTTTC
>NW_021343346.1:0-366 GCF_001605985.2 Dendrobium catenatum
CAAAAGGATGTGCTTGGGGTATAAAAAAAACTCATAATAGTAATAAAAGTTTGTGCTGGAATCAAAATGAGTAAGAAAATATAAAAAAATAAAAAGTTTTGACATAAAATTTGGTTTAGATGTAAAAGCTTAGAAAATTGAAAAATATATAAAGATACCTATAAGGAGTCTAAGAAAACAATATATGATGCAAAGAATTTAGCTTGTAATGATTTATATAATATATTAGATACTAACGAAGGCGAAATATATATGTAGAAATTAGTCATGTAGAGATATAGAAGTATTTAGTTCAAGTGAAGTGTACTAAGGATGAAGATCAAAAAATGTTTTTATTAGATATTTTGGCAAACTTTTCAATGAAGA
>NW_021343347.1:0-238 GCF_001605985.2 Dendrobium catenatum
TTGCTTCTCCTCTTATCTTTGCTCTTTTGGGTTTGATCCGTAGGTCAACAAATGTGGTACGTGTCCAGAGCGAATCATGTTTGTTGTAAGCTGTTTGGCCTTGTGGATCTCTAGATATTGTTTCTAGATGTCACACTAGGATTTCTATTTAATGGATCTCCAAGAATTTGTTTGGATGTCACACTAAAGATTCTCATTTAGTGGATCTCCAATAGCCTGATTGGATGTCACACTAAGA
>NW_021343348.1:0-1369 GCF_001605985.2 Dendrobium catenatum
CGCCACGCGTTTTATTTTTATTGGCTACTGTTACAGAGCGAACACATTGTTGTGATCGGATTCCACACGCAATAATTTCTCCTTTCGAACACTACAAGTTTTCCAACTACCATCGCCCACCGACTATGGTCCTTCCTACCACCATCACCTTACTATGGGTTAGACTTCTATCGCCCGCCGACTATGGTCCTTCTGACCAACATCGCCCATCGATTATGGTTCTATTGATTAAATGAGCATTTCAACACTGATTATTCTAACTCCCACCATGTAATGAACTTTATATGATATATATTTTCTACATTGATCCAAGGCCTTCCCCCTAAGCAAGGGCCTCATTTGTAATCAATTACAAACACTAGTGGATTCATTCAAATAGGGAAAGGCCTCATAGTTTTTTTAGGCCAATAGAAAATCTTCATATGGATATGTTTAGACCTATTAGTATAGTTAGCTTAGGAGGGAAATCATATGATTTTGTAATTGTTGTTGATTATTCTAGATTCACCTGAGTTAGATTCATAACATAAAAGAAAGAATTATTTAAATAATTTAGAACTTTCTCCACCTAGATATAGAGGAAATTATGATGTGAGATATCGACCATTCATACTGATCATGATGGAGAGTTTGAAAATGATAAGTCTGAATCCTTTCGTTAGGACGTAGGTATAGAGCATAACTTTCATGCCCCTAGGACCCACCCCTAAGCAGAATGAAATAGCTAAAAGGAAAAATAAAACTTTAGTAGAAGCTTATAGGGCCATGTTAGCTCAATATTCTCTCCCTAGATACTTTTGGGTAAAAGCAATAAATTCTGTTTACTTTGTGTTGAATAGTTTAAATATTATATCCAAGTTGAATAGGGTAAATATTATATCCAAGTTAAACAAGATACCCTATGAGCTCCTTAAGGGTAGGACACCCAACCTGCCCCACTTGCTTGTCTTTAGTTATAGATGCTTATCCTAATTAATAAAAAATCACCTCTAGGGAAGTTTTATTTGAAATCTGATGAAGGAGTCTTCTTAGAATATTTATCTACAGGCAAGTCCTATAGGATTTTCAATAAGAGAACCTTAGTATTAGAAGATTCTATCCATGTCATGCTTGATGAATTAGATAAAATATTTGAGCATAAGTTAGAGGAAGAAGAAGTAGAGATTGCTCCAAGGGACAGAATCCATTAACCTTAGAGATAGAGCAGAACTTGAAGAGCCTTTTCCTTGAGAATGTAGATACTTATCTAGTCACCCTAGGGAACTTATCCTAGGAGGCCCATCTAAAGGTGTTAAAACTAGCATGGACTTAGAAAGGAGGTTAGTTATTATGTATTTTTTTAATGGTAGAACCCACCAACATAAATCAA
>NW_021343349.1:0-227 GCF_001605985.2 Dendrobium catenatum
TTTTTTGTTGAATTCTAAAGTACATCGCAAAATAACTCCTCTCTAGCTCTTCAGAGCCTGCTGCACCCCTCCCCCTGTGTGGCCGCCCGTCACGGTTGTCAGCAACCCCTCACAGTCCCCGACCACTGTTCGTAATCCCTGCCGCCACCTTTATTCAGCTTTACACTGCATTTATTTTACTTCAAACTAAACAAAAAAGGAACCAACTGCATTTATTTTAAATTCAT
>NW_021343350.1:0-1181 GCF_001605985.2 Dendrobium catenatum
TATCTTAGACTATCTTTATGGGCTTTCCGAAATTGGGTTTGCTATTCAAAAAAGAGAAAGGAATATTTCATTAGGTCACTTAGTTACCTATATTTTGGAAAAGAAAAACAATCTAGTGCATCCTGATGAAGAATATTAAGAGCTTATCTACTATAACGATGCTTCTTTTAGAGCGATCTTCAAGGAGGACAAAGAGAAATCACATGCCAATGATTCTGAATAAGAAGAAGGAGGATCACAAACATCTTCACCTCAACCAAATTATCAGAATTTGATTGAGAAATTTGATAGACTTGAGACTCATTTTGATCAACGATTTGATCAAATTGATGCTCAACTTCAGCAACAGCAACAGGACAATGGTAAAATAAGAAATGAAGTTCATGAAATTAATACAAATGTTATGTTGATAAATTTCTACTTCAACTTATTTGGTGGTGTTCCTCCTCCTCCTCCAGGAGAATAGAAATTTGGGTTTTGAGTACTAGGTGGTTTCATGTATCTTATCTTTAGTTATATGTTTGTTTTTAGAGTTCTATGTATTTTCCTTTCTAGTTGTATTGATATTATAAATTGATTATGTAATCCTTTTATTAATATCAATATATGTTGTTGTGTTTTGCTTTAGTATTATTTGTTTTTGAAATGTATTTTGTCTTTATGAATTTCATTAGTCTTTTTAATCTTAATTGTGCTTAAATTATATTGTAATTTGAGATTAATTTCATTAGAAAATCTAGTCTTTCTAAATTTAAAATTTGTTTATAACTTGTTATAATTAGAATTTTTAATTTCATGTCTATTCATTTAGACTACATTAAATTTAATATTATTATTACAATTTAGATGTTTTCTTATTTTGTATTTCTTTATTCAAGTGATATTTATGCACTTAGAAAAATTTGAAATTTTAGATTATTGATCTTAGAAAGAATTGGTATCAATTACTATTTGAAAAAAATGTACAAAAAGTACAAAAATCAAAAGGAATGCGCAAAAGTTCGCAAATGTGAAAAAGAGGCCCAAAATAAGCCTATTGTAAAAAGGTGCACAAAAATGTGCCAAACAAATTTGAAAAATATGCACAAAAATGTGCCAAATACTTGAAAAAGATGCGCAAAGCGCCACATGTGGTAATTCTCTTGTTTCCAGATTCTTTCAATCTCTTAATTCAAATTGAT
>NW_021343351.1:0-1317 GCF_001605985.2 Dendrobium catenatum
TTCTGGATTTTTGAATATTGAATTTCTGCTCAATTGTTGAAATTGTAGTTTCCCGATACGACACATTGTGAATTTTTGCAAGTTCATTTATTTATATTTAATCTATAGAGTTTTAATGATATATATGTTTATCTACTTGAAATATATGATCATGAAGAGATCTGATGTGTGATGTATGTTTTGTTCTGGAAATTTTTTTCTAGTGCTAAATAAACAAGGAGTTATAAGGGCATGATTTTTTGAATATTTGATATATGCTATGTTTTGGAAGTCATAAGAGCTCGTTTCTAATATGAGGATGAGGTATAAGAGTATGAGGAAAATTTATTATTTCTATTCTAATGTAAAAAGTATTTATTTATTTACTTTAAATGCACAATCTGCTTTATTCCAAGTATTTGTTATTAATATCATGATCAATACAATATATTTCTTATGAACTACTTTTACTTTATGTTTAATACAAAATAAATAAATTATTTAAAAATTTATATCGGTGGGTGCGACCTGTTGAGCTATGTTAGCTCACCAATTCTATCTTCTATTCAAGACTAGGGGATAGAGAAAGAGCCATTTGAGTAGCTGAGCGTTCATGATCTAATTTATCTGAATCTATATAGGTATTTTTTTAAAAAAAATTTGTACAATCATGACTAGTTCTGTTTTATTGACCCTTTTCTATTATGTAGCCACATACTGTATTGTAAATGTTGTATATACATCTTTGATGAAATGAAAAATAAAAAGCTGATGAATAAAACTAATTTATTTTGCTTACTAAAGTTAATTAGAAGCTCTGATGTCTGTTTCAAATTTTAATTGGAAGAAATCTAAAAAACTCCCAAAATTTATATTTTGGACTGATCTGTTTCAATTCAACACATTATGACTTGTTTGCTTGTATGTCATATTAGTATTAGCCATCTTTTATTTGCTTAAATTTTATATTAAAATGAGCTTGGTTATTAGTATATTAAGCCTAGCTTTTAGTCCTTTTTTTATTTATTTATACTCCCTAATAAATAATATCAAATTATATGATTTGACTAATTAGACTTGGTAGTTCATATGATTAGTGATTATCTTCTTATTTATGTTATGGTTGAATAAGGATAAAGACTCTAACTCACTAAATTATCACATATGATTTTATTTGGAACAACTTTCTTATTGCTTTCTAAAGCAGTTTTTTAGTATAAAATTTTTTGAATTAAAACAAAAATTATATTAAAAGTTATTCTAAACAAAACCATAGTCTCTCAAAACATTTGGTGACTTATACTAATTATTAGGAAGGTTGTAGGAGACTTTGCTAAC
>NW_021343352.1:0-241 GCF_001605985.2 Dendrobium catenatum
TTTAAAATATTTTAAAACAAAAGTTTTAATTTTGAAAAAGTTACTTTAATATTTAATCAAGTACTAATTAAGTGTTAAAATATTAAAATTTTAAATGTAAAAAGGAAACTAAAAAATATATTGGATATTTCAAATTAATTTTAATTTTATTTAAATGGTTTAAAATTTCATGCAAATCGATAAATCATACATAATTTTTTTATTAGTAAGTAATTTCTAAGAATTCCTTATGAATTTTCTA
>NW_021343353.1:0-300 GCF_001605985.2 Dendrobium catenatum
TGAAAATATGATTGTTATCTATCAGCACTTGGAGAAGCGTGAAAGGATGATGGTTCTCTACCGACACTTAGAGAGTATGAAAGAATGATGTACTTTGTGGCACCGGGGATTGGTGGAAGAGAGGTGTTTTGTAAAGGCTTCTCCGCCTAACTGTTGGAGCAAAAGGAGAGTCACTTTAGTAATAATGCAATACATGAAGAGGGAATCTTCAGGGAGTGGATGTAGGTCTAGTTAGAGATAAAAAAATTGATAAAATTTATAGTGTTTTATTTTTAAATTGATAAAAATTTTAATTGTGCG